>NC_073384.1:20857914-21157914 GCF_028641065.1 Leucoraja erinaceus | reverse complement strand
CTTGTACGCTGCTAGCTGTTTAAATCTTACTTTTCCCAAACCTTACATTAGGACTATTGACAGACCATTGTCATTTGTGTTGTTATATATCCATCAACTCTGTAGCATTAACTTATCATTTTTAAGCTTTGATTGTTGGCTTGTGGTTCGAATGTATCGCAGTTTGTAAATGGACATATTCAAAGTATCTTGCAGTCTTGCAAATCCTCTATCAGAAACAGTCAGGGGCTTTGTGGAAATGACATCCCAGTCAATACCCAGACTGTACCAAAGGTAATTAGTTACCAAAGGTAATTATTGAGCAGGTAGCATGGTGACATATATGCCCCAATCAACATCAATGGCGCCAAAGTGGAAATGGTTCAGAGCTTCAAGATCCTTGGTGTAAATATTGCATATGATCTGTTGTGAACCAACTACATTGAAGCAACAGCTAAGGAGGCACACCGGGAGACTGAGAAACTTTGGCATGTCTTCAAAGGCTCTTACAAACTTCTATAGATGCACCATAGAAAGCCAACCATAGTGTTGATTTGGGAACAGCTCTTCCCAAGACTGTTAGAAATTTCAAGAAGTTGTGGATGTAGCCCGGTCCATCTCGCAGATCCCTACAACTGACTCCATCTACACTTCATACTTCCTTGGAAAAGCAGCCAACATCATCATTTTTCCCGCCCTGGTAATTTCTTCTTCTCTCTACTCTCATGGGGCAGAAGATACAAAAGCTTGAAAGTGTGCATCACCAGACTAAGGAACAGCTTCTTCCCTTCTGTTACCAGACTTCTTAATGGTCTTTCCATAAGCTCAGATACTGTCCAATTCACTTCTAGCCCTTTGCAGACATTAGGCTTTGTCTATGGAACTGGTGTGGTACAATGCTTCTTCCCTCTGCCCTCTGCCCTCGTGTTTCTTCCCATTCACTCTATCGTACTTGAGTTTGGCAAAACGAATAATATGATAAGGCTTCCGGAAAATCGTTAGTGGACCTGTATTATCCGATGTGATTGGATAGTATGCAAAAGAGAGTTTTTCATTGTACGTTGGTACCAGTGACATTAAGAAACCTAAACCATTTCAGTTAATTGATTCTTTTTTAAGAGGGTTTTATTATCATATGCACTGTGACTGGAACAATTAAATTCTTGCTGCAGATTTACGGGCACATTAAACGCAAAGACACAAGAAATAAATATGCAATAAATGATCAGTTATTCTGGATAAAGGCATAATAGTACAGGCCTAAATATGTAGTCATAAGGTCCTAAGGAATAGGAGTAGAATTAGGCCAATCGGTTCATCAGTCTGTGATTGATCTGTCCATGGCTGATCTGTCTAACCTCAGTGCAAAGTCCATAGTTGTTTGGTACTGAAGTGGGGTAACAGTTATAATCCTGCAGGGTGGTTCAAGAGGCTGATGGTTGTTGGGAAGAAGCTGTTCTTGAACCAAGAGATCACGGTTCTCATGCTCATGTACCACCTCATTGATGGTAGTAGCGAGATGAGTGCAATGCCAGAAGGTGTAAGTCTTTGATAGTAGCTGCCCTCGAGGGATGCTTCCTGTAGATCCCTTCAATGGTGCGAATCAACATCCATCACTTTCTGTGGGCTTGTTCATTCTTGAGCACTTTAATTACTAAACCATGCTGTGATACAACCAATTAGTATGCTCTCTACCATACACTTGTATACGGTTGATAGATTTGGTGACATATCCTTGAGCGTTTCTGTGAAATCATATTTCCGTAACCCAAATGGTCGCATTTCAATGAAAGTCAAAGAAGCCATTATGAGATTGAGAAACAAGAATAAAACTTAGAGGTCTTAGCGATATGTATATGCTTCTAATAAAAATATTTAAAAAAAAAAAGAGCAGCCACAGTTCTGGAAAAAGGTCTTGTGGACAGATAAGATGAAGATTAACTTATATCAGAGTGATAGCAAGAGCAAAGTATGGAGGAGCGAAGGAACTGCCCAAGATCCAAAGCATATCACCTCATCTGTGAAACACAGTGGTGGGGGTGTCATGCCCTGGGCATGTATGGCTGCTGAAGGTACTGGCTCACTTATCTTCATTGATGATACAACTGCTGATAATAGTAGCATAATGAATTGTGAAGTGTATAGACACATCCTATCTGCTCAAGTTCAAACAAATGCCTCAAAACTCATTGGCCGGCGGTTCATTCTACAGCAAGACAATGATCCCAAACATACTGCTAAAGCACCAATGGAGTTTTTCAAATTGAAAATCTTGAGTGGCCAAGTCAATCACTCAATCTAAACCCAATTGTGCATTATTTATATATGCTGAAGAGAAAACTGAAGGGGACTAGGCCCCAAAACAAGCATAAGCTAAAGATGGCTGCAATACAGGCCTGGCATTGTAGCGGCTGCACTTCCTGAGGGTCCTCAGGAAGCACAACCTGGACTCTAACCTGCTGCTGACCTTCTACCGCTCGTCCATCGAGAGCCTGCTGACATACTGCATTACAGCATGGTATGGCAGCTGCACCATGGCAGACGGGGAGAGGCTTCAGAGGGTAACTAGGACAGCGCAGAGGATCATTGGCTGCCCTCTCCCCTCCCTGATGGACATCTACATCTCCCGCTGCCTTAGCAGGGCAAAGAAGATCATCAAAGACAGCTCCCATCCTGCGTTTGGACTGTTCAACCTGCTGCCCTCTGGAAGGCGCTATAGGTGCATCAAATCCAGGACAAATAGACTCAGAAATAGTTGCTTTCCGAGAATTATAACTACTATTAATTCTAATTCACACATGCACTGACTTCACTGCCCAACACCACGGACTTCCATCTGTATATATGTATGTAGCGCCGCAGAAATTGTGCACCTATTTTTCCCCCCCCCTCTTCTCCCTTCTGTTTTTTGTTTTTTCTGTTTCTTGTTTTTTGTGCTAAATTGTATGTAGGCACTGAGTACGAGCAGCTTTCAGTTTCACTGTACATGTATAGTGACAATAAATGGCATATCGCATATCGGCAGAGCATCACCAGAGAAGACACCCAGCAACTGGTGATGTCCATGGATCGCATACTTCAAGCAGTCATTGCATGCAAAGGATATGCAATAAAATTTCAAACATGACTACTTTCATTTACATGACATTGCTGTGTCCCAAACATTATGGTGCCCTGAAATGGGGGGGCTAAGTATAAACACTGCTATAATTTCTACGTGGTGAAACCAAAATGTATAAAAATGGCATTTATTAAAATCTGACAAGGTGCACTTTAACCACATGTGATTTTTTTCCTATTACAAATCTCAAATTGTGAAGTATAGAGGCAAATAAATAAATGATGGGTCTTTGTCCCAAACATTATGGAGGGCACTGTTGTAAGATTTAGTAGGTGTAGACCATATAATGCTTCATGCATGTTCCTAGTGAGGTCTCATTGGGAGATATGGTTTTTAGCTTGGCACCAACGGTCTACTATAATTTGATGGCTGAATTTGATGTGATATTCGTTCTGGAATGGAGTTGGCAAACATGAGTATTTCTTGCTCATTCTGTAGATCTAGTTTACTCTAGCAGGAAGCTAGTTGGAGGTGAAGAATTGCTGAGTAGTTGGAAGGGACAGTTGTTTGGGTGACATGTCTTTACGTGACCGATTGGGTCTATGATACATCCAATGGTAAGGTCATGGCTTGCAGGTGACTTGAACAAAAGAAGGATGGTGATGACGCTTTGAGGACAACAGAATTTTAGAAAGATCCTCCATAAGCTTTCTCCTTACAAAATATAGCTGTAAAGTTGTTTACATTGCTGCCTGTGTTTTTATCACGCAATGAGGATTATGTACACTTTTACCTTGATGAACAGAATGCATATTAGAGTTTCTAGGAGCTCTTCAGCCTTTAGGAAAGAAACAGTTAAGAGTTATTCTTGTAATTTCATATCTCAGACAAAAGGTGATGGCAAGTAGCTTGTTTTATTTTTGAGTTGGAAAGAAAGTGTCATGAGATGTTGACTTTCCATGATCTGTTTTCGGGAAGAGGCAGTTTAGAAGCATTCTTGCAATTTCATATCTCGGGCAAATCGAGATTGCAAGTAGCTTGTTTTATTTTTGAGATGGAAAGAAACGGTCAGGACATAAATTGACTTTCCTTACTCTTTTGTCGGGAATGGAACATTTGACATTCATACCATTAGCAATTCTTGGTGCTTTTTTTCCAGTATTTTTCTTCTGGTTGTCTGGCTGTTTTGAGATTCAGGGGAGAAGAGATGATTTTTTTTTCCTGTTCACAGCTGGCCAGGGTACAATGTCTTTATGGAAAGTAGCCGTCCATAAATAGAGAATAGTTAAGTATTTTGGTTTTGGATAAAGAGTGCACATCCACAAGATAAAACAAAATTGAAAGCGGGAGTCAGTACATTATGGAAAGCATTTAGCAGATTAAATCTTACTTAGTCTTTCATGGTTGCGGACATCATTGGCAATCTCAGCTGTGATTATTTATCCTGCAGTATACGGAACTAGGGGTTGAGAGTCAACCACATTGTTGAGTCTGGACTCACATGTAGGTCGAACCAAATACAGATGACAGATTCTCTTCCCAAGGTGAAACAGATGGGTTTTTCCATCAGTCCAGTAGCTTCATGGTTACCCTCACTGAGGCAATGCTTTAATTCCAGGTTTTGTTCATTTTAATTCAAACTCTCCAGCTGCTGTGATGGGATTCATATACGTTTGGCTGCTTTGATAAGATTTCTGGCTGCTAGTCAGTGAATTTAATCATGGTCATTATAACCCTTATGCACCAGATTAAACCCTTATGCTCCGGGAACATCCTGGTGCAGATCATCTATATGAAAGGAACTAGAAAAATAAAACCCCAAGGACTGGCATTATTGACAGCTGTAACACTGGTGTTTTTTATGTAGCTCTGTATAGGGTGATTTCACGAAAGGTCACTGGAGCGTAGATCCGCACCCACGTGACCGAAAATTTGAAGTGGAGTACATGCTATACTTCCGGTACATGTTAGTGAATGGGAAAACACGCACTTTCACACCCGTTAAAAACATCAAAAACGGCCAGTTTTTGAGCTGCAATTTACTGTGCCAGTCGGGGTGACCGTGAGGCACAGCTACCTAAATTTACAGTCCAAAAAAAAGATAGAAACTAAGGTAAATTCAAGAGGGAGCTGAAGGTGCAAATCCAGCGGAAGTGATCAGCGGACATTTGTCGTGGAGATTTAAAGATCCAAAATATCGGGAATTATCGCGTTTGATCGCAGCATATTTGCCAAAATATATTTCTCAATGTTTCTTGTTTAAAGCCTGCACATTCACCCAAGCTACTTATTTATTTATTTCTTTATCATCTAATAACAGACAAGCCTGCAGCATGGAATGATATCAACAATCCTGATTTTGGCAAATAATAAAATGTTCTAATTTTGTCCAACTAACAGCTGACTTATCACATTCCTTAGCTTGCATCTGAGGAACATTTATTTCAAAACGCATTGATAGTTTACGATTATTTAAATGGTAAATGTAGCTTCAGAAGCATTTTCATTTTGCATGTTAAAACCCACCTGAGAACCATGGGCGATTTTGCAATTTTACTGATGGATTTTTCACTTTTAAAACTTTTCATATAACAAATGAATAAAGATAAAAAAGTCAATAATGCCTTACTTTTGATGAAATGCAGCGAGCAAACGCAATAATTCCCGATATTTTGGATCTTTTTGATCTCCACGACAAATGTCCGCTGATCACTTCCGCTGGATTTGCACCTTCAGCTCCCTCGTGAATTTACCTTAGTTTCTATCTTTTTTTTGGACTGTAAATTTAGGTGGCTGTGCCTCACGGTCACCCCGACTGGCACAGTAAATTGCAGCTCAAAAACTGGCCGTTTTCGATGTTTTTAACGGGTGTGAAAGTGCGTGTTTTCCCATTCACTAACATGTACCGGAAGTATAGCATGTACTCCACTTCAAATTTTCGGTCACGTGGGTGCGGATCTACGCTCCAGTGACCTTTCGTGAAATTACCCTATTGCATGCTGTATGGAGTCTGTACTGCGCAGAGTAAACCAAATTAATTTCTTAAATGCAGATTTAGAATTACAACCTAGTTACAACCTAGTTAGCATGAAGTTACAGTATTATTGTAACTCTCAGCATTCTAGTTTGGCAACACGCAAATCAACACTAGACTACCACTGAGAGAATAAACAGCAAAATGCAACATTAATGGCTATCAATTCATTAAGAAGCAGCAACAGGTGATTTAATAACAACCCCTCCAATGTTTCTCAGCTATTGTTTTTATCTGCCATATTCCTTCTGGAAAAAAAATTGAAGCTTATGTGCACTAATTGGCACCAGCATCTAATCTGAAGGTTTGCATAGGTGACAGCTGTAAACATATATTTTAAATCATAAAAGGTCCAAGTGCTGTGGACGTTATTCATTGTGTTTGCTATTTTTGTTCCTATGCTACTGAGAAGGCCAGATCTTCTTTGGGAGTCCAATAAATTGTATCCTTACACAGCCAAGGCCTGGTCCTCATCAGTGGCAGGCCACTTACTGTCAGGTGAGCCCTCATCATAATTCATTGTGTTTAAAGAGGATGTAAGTGGGAAGATTACATTAGTCAACTGGCTGTTATATTTTTACCTCAGAACAAAATAGGAGTTTCTGTATGGAGCCTCTTGGCAAGGAATTTGCTGATCATGTCAGTGAGTGGAAATGTAAGCAGAATTTAATGTGCTGCAACAACAGGCAGCCTGAGATGAATGGTGGATAGAATGATTCACAATGAGTCACGAATGTCAAGCTGCATGTTGAGTGCTTCGCCAGCAGGTCAGTGATGTAAAAGGCATCTGTTAAACGACCGGCGCATTTAAAATAGAAAGTGACACATTGGTTTCAATTCAAACCTGGAGACCCTGGAGAGAGTGTGGGAAGGATCTGGGTGCACAATTCAATGCTAATAGAAACAGAAACATAGAAAATAGGTGCCGTAGGCCATTTCGCCCTTCGAGCCAGCACCACCATTTAATATGATCAAAATCAGTATCCCGTTCCTGCTTTTTTTTCCCCCATATCCCTTGATTCCGTTAGCCCTAAGAGCTAAATCTTGAAAACATCCAGTGAATTGGCCTCCACTACCTTCTGTGGCAGAGAATTCCACAGATTCACAACTCTCTGGGTGAAAACATTTTTCCTCATCTCAGTCCTTTGTTGGATGTTGCAGGAATTTGTCCCTGTGCTGCATGAGTGAACTTGCCCTGGGACAAGAATTGCCATAATTTCTGCTTCCAGTTGTGGAGAGATGTCACCCAGTTCCAAGTGGCAAGCATCCTCCAACTAATGGACAAGATTTATACGACAATCCATAAACCATAACAGTGCGGGACAGCAGGCAGGGAAACAGGAACCAGTGGGACCAGAGTAATAAATCACACACATGGCATTTAGACAAATGAATAACAGTATGTGGCGATATGATAGTGACACAATTCATGGGAAAACTGCTCAAACAGAACTAGTTGTTTATTTCAGGTAGAATGGTCTTGACCTGCAACTTCACCACGCGCATGGGCCCCAGCTACGCCTGCCTCTTTGTTGGGTATGTCGAACAATCCTTGTTCGAGGCGTATCAGGGCCACATCCCCGACCAATACCTTTGCTACATCGACGATTGCTTTGGTGCCACCTCCTGCACCCACACACAACTGACTGACTTCATCCGCTTTACCACTAACTTCCATCCGGCACTCAAATACACCTGGACCATTTCCGACACTTCCCTACCATTCCTTGACCCCACTATCTCCATCGCAGGGGATAGACTTCTGACTGACATCCACTATAAACCCACATGACTCCCACGGCTATCTTAACTACTCTTCCTCCCACCCTGCTTCCTGTAAGGATTCCATCCCCTATTCCCAATTCTTCCGTCTACGCAGCATCTGCTCCCAGGATGAGGTCTTCCACACTAGGGCATCACAAATGTCCTCATTCTTCAGGGAATGGGGGTTCCCCACCCCTACTATAGATGAGGCTCGCACCAGGGTCTCCTCCATACCCCGTAACACTGCTCTCTCTCCCCATCCCCCCACTCACAACAAGGGCAGAGTCCCCCTGGTCCTCACCTTTCACCCCACTAGCCAACACATACAACAAATAGTCCTCCGTCAGTTTCGCTACCTCCAACGTGACCCCACCACTCGCCACATCTTCCCATCTCCCCCCTGTCTGCCTTCCACAAAGACCGTTCCCTCCGTAACTACCTTGTCAATTCTTCCCTTCCCTTCCGCACCACCCCTTTCCCCGGGCACTTTCCCTTGCAACTGCAAAAGATGCTACACTTGTCACTTTACCTCCCCCCTCGACTCCATTCAAGGACTCAAGCAGTCGTTCCAGGTGCGACAGAGGTTCACCTGCACCTCCTCAACCTCAAACGTAGTCTTGGCGATCGTTTCGCCGAACACCTCCGCTCGGTCTGCATTAACCAACCTGACCTCCCGGTGGCTCAGCACTTCAACTCCCCCTCCCATTCCGTATCCGACCTCTCTGTCCTGGGCCTCCTCCACGGCCAGAGTGAGCAACACCAGAAATTGGAGGAACAGCACCTCATATTCCGTTTGGGGAGTCTGCATCCTGGTGGCATGAACATTGAATTCTCACAATTTTGTTAGCCCTTGCTGTCTCCTCCCCTTCGTACCTCTCCCTCAGCCCTCGGGCTGCTCCTCCTCCTCTTTCCTTTCTTCTCCCCGCCTCCCCCCACTCCCCATCAGTCTGAAGATGGGTTTCGGCCCGAAACGTTGCCTATCTCCTTCGCTCCATAGATGCTGCTGCACCTGCTGAGTTTCTCCAGCATTTTTGTGTACCAGACAGTTTACTACTTTATCTGAAGTGTGTAGGTTTCCTGATAAATGCAGCTTGATTGTGGGTGTTTTTCAGGATGGAGTATATCGTATTGTTCTTTCAGTCCTTTATACCAAAGAAAATGAGCAAGCTCCATACCAGCGCTGGAAGGTTTGCTACTTCGAAAGCTTAGCAAGGCTAGGCTGTCATTCCCTTCCAGTTTATTGCTTTGCTAGAAGTGATCAGTGTATACGATACAGCTACAATCCTTTCTCACATACTTTTAAGTTATTAATGAAAGAAACACCAAAATGTTCTGACAAATACCAATTGCCCCCTCCCTTGTTCTTGATGGATTCATTTGGATTTCAGTGGGTAGGAGCCTTTGTAGGCTCTTCTGATGTTTTTTCCTTACTCATGCTGTCTGTCCTTCTGACATGGCAGTACTTTGTCCTCCAATTTTCTCATCTAATCAATGTTGCACCTTTACCATATCTTCACTTCCTCAGTCATGCTTTGATCCATCCCTACAAACACCACTCTTATATCCTCTGGCACAATCCAACACTTCAGGATATTGCACCATGTTAAATATGCCATCTTAAATACTGTATTTGGCTGGTTATTATGGGGCTTGTTGCCTCATTTCCTTCTGCTGGAATGTATGTTGGAATCCACCATGCCCCTTTGTGCGGAGCAATAGATCTCAAATAAACAGAATTGACCTCAGCATCCTTTCCTTTACGCACTGTAATAGCATGATAGCATGTCTCTAATTCTAAGGAATAGGTACATCATTGCAGAATCCCGTCAGTAGATGGCAACATCAGTACATTTTTAACTCAAATGATTACAGTATGTATTGATTTTTGAGAACCTGCCGTTAAAACTAGCGGAGAGAACACATTGATTTTATCAATTCGTCAGTTATTCAGGGCAAGTGGACCTTTGATAAACCTCACTAAAGATGTTTATCTTTTAGCAAAGGTTTTGGGTAAGGACGTTTTTTTAGTAGTTGAGAGACTTAAGAGAGTTTTTCATTGCCGTTTGTACTGGCAACAAATCAATGACATTCTTATTTGGTACAGCTTTAGAAGTCCATTAATACAATAACGCACAAACATACAAAAATCAATAATATAATAAACTAATAATCAGTAATACCAGGTAATATACCATAATAGTGCAAAATTGAAGTAAGTGGTGCAACCAAAATAAAGTCCACAATGATCACAGTTGCTGAGGAAGAGTTGTTGCTAGTGTGCAGTATTCAAGAACTTGATGGTTGTTCTTGAACTTGGTCATAGTTTTCAGATTCCTGTACTTTCTTCCTGGTGGTAGTGGTGAGATGAGAGCATGGCCAGAGTCTTTATGGGTCTTTGATGATACTAACTGCTTTTTGGGGACCTCAACTCCTATGGTTCCCTTTGATGGTGGTTAAATCAGTACCTGTGATAGACTGGGCAATGTCTATCTGTACATACCTAAAACTCTGATCTTATGCTCTTCTGGTTTGCACGTTTTTCCTATTTGCGCAAAAACAGTGATCGATAGTGCTACGAGTGCAACAAGTTTTGTTCCAATTGGTGATAAATTGTAAAAGTTAGCGAGGTTTAAAAATCATTAAAACAGCGCTTGCGCAGATTGATCTCCTCTCCTGCAGATCAGGGCCCCGTCGATTGGTCTCTTCTCCTGTCACTCCGCGGGACGGTTCGCCCCTTCCTGCGCCATCGCGTCTTTACTGGAGCTGAGGGAGGCTGTCGGTGGCCGCTGTAAGTCTGCAACTGGATACAATTTTCGGAGGGACTGGAAGCGGCCCGGCCCGACACTGTTTATCCCCTCATGATTTTATACACCTCCAGATTATTACTCCTGAGCCTCCTGTGCCCCAAGAAATAAAGTCCTAGCTTGCCCAAACTATCCCTGCAGCTCAGGCCTTCTAATCAACATCCAAACAAAACGACATCCTTCTGATAGCAGGGTATCTAAATCTGAACACAATGCTTCAAATGCAGCCTCACCAAAGTCATGCAACTGTAACAAAAATCCTAACCACTACACTCAATTCCTCGATGATGAAGGCCAATGTACCGCGTTGACTACCCATCTACCTGTGACGCCACTTTCAAGGAACTATGTAGCTCTACTAGACCGCTTTGCTCTTCAACACTCCCCAGGGTCCTGTCATTCACTGAAGGTCCTGCCTTCTCCCAGAATGCAGCACCCCGCACTTATTTACATTAAACTCCACTGACCATTCCTTCAGCTCCTTGCTGAACTTATAAAGATCCTGCTTTTACTAAGCATCCAGGAGGAGAAGGGGTGGTGAAATTAGGGAGTTCCAGGACACAGCTTTGGCAGTTGAAGATATGGCTACTAAAAGCGAGTTGATTAATTTCAGGAATGATCAAGAAGCTAGAATTGGTGTGGCTCTGATAAATGTTTGGGTAAAAGATGGTTATGGCGATAGGTAAGGCCTTGAAGGAATTTGAAAGCAATTTGTGGGAATTTATAAATTGAGCCTTTACTTAAGGTAGGGCTGAATGCTTGTTATTTAAGGGTGAGGCTGTGTGGAGTTTGATGCAAGTTTGGACAAGGACGGAAATTGTTTTATGACCACAGGTTTATAGTGAGTAGAACAAGTCAGACCAGTTAGAAGTGTATTGAGATAGTCAAGTTGAGGCAGACTCATGTGTGAGTAAGCAACAGATTAGGAAGTTACAGTGTTTGGCAGCATAATAGAGGTGGAAAGTGATGTTTTTTGTGTTGTGTGGTTGGAAGCACTGATATATTTTCAAACACTTGCCTCGGTAAGGAGGGTTGCAAAATTGGACTTTGTTACAGGTGCTGGGTATGATTTTCACTAAATATAGTTGGATGTGATCTCTGCACATCCATTGCTGGATGACAAATAAGGATTCCAGCAACTTAGAAATAACAGATGGATCTTACTAGATCATTTCTGGATGATAGGGAGATAGAGCTGGTAACCAACATTTGTGGAAATTGCAAAGGGTGGCATGTATGAGAAATATCCAGCCCAGGATCGATGGTTTGGCGACAAGAGATGAAAGCTGGTTGAGGGAGATGAACAAAGATTGTTTACTTCTGTTGCGTTTGCAGAAAATGTTATTCATGGTCTTGGCAAAGGTAGGGAGTCACTGTGGTATGACAGTCGGTGTTGCCTCATACCCAGATTTGATCGACTTCAGATCTGTGTGTTTGGGGTTGGTATGTTCTTTCCAAGACCACATGGTTCCTTCCATTTCACATCTTCCATAGCCATTCTGGTAGGCTAATTTGCTGCTATACATTGGATCAATGTAGATTAATGGCAAATTCAAATCAAAGGGGAATTGATGATGGCATGGGTGAGAGAGAACAAGGACATGGAAATAAGGTGAGAGGAATGAGCTATTTAACTGGGAAAAGGCACAAACATAATGGACTGAATGGCCTCCTTGTGTGCCATAAGTACGAGTCCAGTTGGTATGGTGGTGAGGTGGGGGGCTTGAATAGATGTTTTCAAGCAAGTGATTCTGCAATTTGAGATTGCAGACTGGTCTGAAAAAGGGTTCGCGACCCAAAATATCAAGGTCTCTTGCTTCCAGAGATGCTGCCTGACTCACTGGGTTCCTCCAGCACTTTGTATTGTGCTCAGGATTCCAGCATCTGCAGTCTCTTGTCATGCAGTCCCAATCTCATCTTCGCAAGTCTGTTACATCATCCTTATTGCACTCACATAGTTCTTGAAACATTGATCCAGCATACAGCTTAAAGCACTGGAGAGATACTAACAACTGCAAAGTATTCCAAATTCAGTGGTAGAATAAGCAAAACAGCATTTGTGGCCCCTCTTAAGCCAACATCCCCTAATTGCACTTAGTCGGTTATGTTATTCACATGTCCAGTACCTGAAACACCTATTCTTTTCTGAACTCTCATGGAAGGCGATTACAAGGTGCACCGAAGCAAAAGTCTTGTGGCCTCCTCAGGGAAAATTGCAGTATCTTCATTGATTGTGTTCTTGTCCAGAGTTATTTTGCTGTACCATTCTTTCAATCCCGGAAATCTCTGACTCATAACTGCTGAAGAATATATGGATAGCAATGAGAACGTCAAATCCCTACATATTGTGTGGAAGGAGCATGCCACTTCACAAACGACTCAACCATCACATCAGGCATCTCCTCCCTCATCTGTGGTCCTATATTCTCATCATTCACCCCAGAATCACAAATCACAGAATGAAAGCAAGTCATCCCCAATCTCAAAGGGCTGTCTAAAAGAAAGCTTTCAGCCAATTTAAAGTGAAAATGTAAATAGAATAGCAATTATATATTCACCTTGATGGATTATTGTAAAATGAAGGCGAGGGGTGTGAAACTTCTGAACAACTTCTTTAAAATGTTTATAATTAGAGTCATACATACATCATGGAAACAAGCCCATCCACCCAACTTGCCCAAGCCAACCAAGATGCCTCATCTACACTAGTTCCACCTGGCCTTGTTTGACCCATATCCCTCGAACTGTTCCTATCCATGTACCTGTCCAAATATATTTTAAATGTTGTTATAGCACCTGCCTCAATTACCTCCTCTGGCAGTTTGTTCCATATACCGACCAACGATTCTCTGTATGAAAACTTTGCTCCTCAGGTCCTTATAAATCTCTCCCTTCTCACCTTAAACGTATGACCCTTGTTCTTTTCCCCTACTCTGGGTAAAAGACTTTGTGTATTTACCCTATCCCCATCATGATCTTATGTACCTGTATAAGATCACCCCTGAGCCTCCTCCGCTTCACAGAATAAAGTCCTAGCCTGTTTATTCACTTCCTATAGCTCAGGCCTTCAATGAAATTATGTTTTTCCTGAGGTGCCTGTGCAAAGGTTGACTTCCTGTAGCTGGCCTCTTGATTAATGTTACTTGTACTGCTTTCAGAGAAGAGGTTGGGATTGCCGAGGTGTGCTTTCTCCTGAGCCAGCCAGAGGCCTGCTGCTCAGTATTCGCAATGAGCCATGTGTCGGCCATTAGTAACTGTTCAAAGTATGTAATATTCTTAAAATGCAGTGTTGACTACAGCTTTGGATGCCATCGCCAAAATGCACTCAGGTAGCTCCTGGGTTATTGAGGATGTTAGAATATTGTAGAAACATTTAGGTAGTGTCTATAAAAGCAATTCAGAGGTTCAACTTGTTAAATAAACCAAAACCATGAAATAGTAATCAGCAAAAATCTGGTTAAAGACGTAAGATTTAAGGAGTGTTTTTTTTAAGTTCACAATGAACTAAGAACAGAATTCCAGTGGTGTTTGGAGATTAGCAGAATGGAATCAAGGGTGCTTAGAATCTCACATAGATCAAGAGTATGTTGGGGAGGTAAGGAGCTGAAAACCAGTGTATGTATCGTAAAATGAATATAATAGGAGGATAGTAAAAGCTTCTTTAGTTATGTGAAGAGGAAAGAATTAGTTAAGATCAAAGTTAGACCCTTGAAGACTGAAAAAGGTGCATTTATTATGGGGAACAAGGAAATGGCAGATGAGTTGAACAGGTACTTTGGATCCGTCTTCACTAAGGAGGACACAAACAATCTTCCTGATGTACCAGTGGCCTGAGGATCTGGGGTGACGGAGGATCTGATGGAAATCCAAATTATGCAGGAAATGGTGTTGCGTAGACTGATGGGACTGTAGGCTGATAAATCCCCAGGGCCTGATGGTCTGCATCCCAGGGTACTTAAGGAAGTGGCTCTAGAAATTGTGGACGCACTGGTGATCATTTTCCAATGTTCTATAGATTCAGGAGGTACCGGAGATGAAGGAAGTCTGCGGGCCGGATGACTACAGAAAAATAAATACGCCTACGGGCCGGATGATTTCCGGTTATGGGCCGCATTTGGCCAACCCCTGCTTTAAGTAGTCTGATAACTGCACGGGAGAAGCTGTTCCAAAATCTGGTGATATGAGCTTTCAAGCTTTTGTATTTTTTGCCCAAAAAGGGGAAAGGGGGAATGACCGGGATGTACTTGATCCTTGTTCCTGAGGAAGCGTGGTGTTGATGGATCAATAGGTTGGTATGTGTTATGGACTGTGGAAATATGACAGGCTGTTCTTCTCCTTCCTGCTTATAAGAAGGAACTGAAGTGTGAGGATTATGTTTAGAAATTCGTACGGTGCTGATCTGAGGAAATCGATGAGACGTAACTGCTTTGAATTGGTAGACTAGTCCACATTCACAGCCAACCTAAATTAGTATGCGACTACCTTAGAAACATAGAAACATAGAAATTATGTGCAGGAATAGGCCATTCGGCCCTTCGAGCCTGCACCGCCATTCAATATGATCATGGCTGATCATCCAACTCAGTATCCCGTACCTGCCTTCTCTCCATACCCCCTGATCCCCTTAGCCACAAGGGCCACATCTAACTCCCTCTTAAATATAGCCAATGAACTGGCCTCAACTACCCTCTGTGGCAGAGAGTTCCAGAGATTCACCACTCTCTGTGTGAAAAAAGTTCTTCTCATCTCGGTTTTAAAGGATTCCCCCCTTATCCTTAAGCTGTGACCCCTTGTCCTGGACTTCCCTAACATCGGGAACAATCTTCCTGCATCTAGCCTGTCCAACCCCTTAAGAATTTTGTAAGTTTCTATAAGATCCCCTCTCAATCTTCCTAAATTCTAGAGAGTATCCAGTCTATCCAGTCTTTCTTCATAAGACAGTCCTGACATCCCAGGAATCAGTCTGGTGAACCGTCTCTGTCCTCCCTCTATGGCAATAATGTCCTTCCTCAGATTTGGAGACCAAAACTGTACGCAATACTCCAGGTGTGGTCTCACCAAGACCCTGTACAACTGCAGTAGAACCTCCCTGCTCCTATACTCAAATACCTTCACAGATTGTCACCCTAATCTAGTCTCCTCAGCTCCTGCATAATATTGTAATTAGCCTTCCCTTCAATTTAGCACTTCGCTCTGGGGTCCAGTCTTATCCTTATCCATAACATGATTTCATCTTAACTTTTTGGCGCATCAGTACTGCATTAGGTCTTGAGTATTTCTGTAGCACATTGGGCTAAGCTGGTGCACTCTTCTTTCCACACTTATACCTAATGTACCAGGTTGTGAGCAGGAGATAAATTAGTGCACTAGACTAAGTATTTTATGCAGTCTTATAGGGATAGCTCTCCATGTTATTTTAACTATGTGGGTAATTGCAGGCACCAATCTGTAGGTTTACTCTGCTCTGAATACTATGAAAAATTAAATATGGTTAGGAAAAACATTGGAATATTTATTACGTTTTCTCGTGACTGCATATAGTAAAACTGATCCAAACACACATGTTGATAATTGTTACCACCAGTCATAAATTGCTTATACACAGGTGCAGGATGTGCCCAAATCTCTTTCTGCTTTGATGTATACATTAAACTTCATTGTAGCTGAGGTCAATAACATTCCTCCAGTATATGAACGTGCTTTGTATACTACTGTCTGTGCACGTTTGGCAGTCTTCAAAACACCACCTGTACATGTTTAACTGGGGTTCAACTAATGCACTGTGGTCATTTGGAAAATCTTGCAGAAGAGAGCTACTCACACATTTGCATTTCATTTGTGTGGCAATCTAGAGCGGAAATCTATGTTGGGCAGACTGAGAGCTAACAAAAGGTTAGTGATGAGCCTAGGAATCAAAAGTATGCTTTTATCATGCTTTGTTTATGACGGTGGATTTGTATTTGTGTGCTTTTTGCATGAGAAACATTTTGTGCACAGGCATGCCATAGTAACGAAACATTGCATTTTCAACAGTGAAAAGCAGTGGATAGAATTAAATGATCCAATTTAACAAATCAGATTAGAGCATCGCAGCCCAGTTGTATCTAGTTGTTGATGGTATTTTTCAGTTTGGAACTGGCAGAGACCTAATGGATCAAATGTATTCAGTCTCACAATAAATTATTATTTATTATGACACTCAGGTAATTTGGTTCATTGGGTTGATGCTAGTTTTCAGCAGGGTAATTCCCTCGCTCCCTATTTCCCTGTAATCTTTTCCTCTCTGGCATGCCCATCAATGCCCCTGATTCTTCAGCGACATAGTGGTAATTTATACTAGCTAATTAATCTACCTATTTGGCTTGTTTACTTATTTGTCTTTGCGGAGAAGACCAGAACATCTGACGCAAACCCATAGTCAGAGAACATGAAGACTCAGCACTGATCGCATCCGAGATCAGGACTGAACCCAGGACATTACCTTTGAGGAAATGACACAAAGTGCTGTGTCATTGTGCTGCCCTTGGACATTCAATGGGAGGAGGTTAGCAGCGCATTCGGAAAGTAGTGACACGATTGGTCAAAGTCGGAATAGATTTATGCAGGGGGATTCATGCTTGACTGATCATCTGGAATTTTTTGAAGATGTAACATGTAGAATGAATAAGGGCGAGCCAGTGGAGGTGGTGTATCTGAACTTTCAAAAAGCCTTTGACAAGGTCCCACACAAGAGATTAGAGTGCAAAATTAGAGCACATGGTATTGGGGGTAGGGTATTGACATGGATAGAGAACTGGTTGGCAGACAGGAAGCAACAAGTTGGAATTAACGGGCCCTTTTCAGAATGGCAGGCAGTGGCTATTGGGATGCTGCAAGGCTCAGTGCTGGGACCCCAGTTATTTACAATATATTAACGATTCAGACGAGGGAATTAAATGTAACATCTTCAAGTTTGCGGATGACACAAAGCTGGGTGGCAGTGTGAGCTGCGAGGAGGAGGCTATGAGGTTGCAGGGTGACTTAGATAGATTGGGTAAGTGGGCAGATGCACGGCAGATGCAGTATAATGTGGATAAATGTGAGGTTGTCCACTTTGGTGGCAAGAACAGGAAGGCAGATTATTATCTGAGTGGTTTCAGATTAAGAAAAGGGGAGGTTTAACGAGACCTGGGTGTCCTTGTACATCAGTCACTACAAGTAAGCATGCAGGTACAGCAGGCAGTGAAGAAAGCTAATGGCATGTTGGCCTTCATTGCGAGAGGATTTGAGTTTAGGCGTAAGGATGTTGTACAGGGCCCTGGTGAGACTGTACCTGGAAAAAATGCTACCATATATCGCGATGATTTTTGGCCATCTTACTCACAGTCCTCCGCTGAGCAGGACCTGAGGTTTTTTCCCATTGATGAATAATAAAAGAGCTATGAATGTTTAAAAAACCTTGAGATCCTCTTGCCTGTCAATCATCACAATTCCGGGGGGGGGGGGGGGGGGGGGCAGGACTATAAAACCCCGGGTGCCTGGACGCGAGTCAGTCACGATGGAAGATCGCGAGGGAGAGGCCATGACTCTCATTCTAAGCTGTGAATCAACTGAACTGTGAGTCTGTAATGTACTTGAAATTAATGATTTGTTAGCCCTTAATGTCAATGTCATGTTGTTTGGCCTGCTGCCCAGACAGTGCTTGAAACTGCAATGCTTTATTAGGTCCGACTGTATTTTGTTCAAAAGTCCCACTCATTTTGTGACTTCCTTATCTAGTTGTTGATGGTATTGTTCAGTTTGGAACTGGCAGAGACCTAATGGATCAAATGTACTCAGTCTCACAATAAATTATTATTTATTATGACACTCAGGTAATTTGGTTCATTGGGTTGATGCTAGTTTTCAAATAATTATTTATTATGTCACTCGGGTCATTTGGCTCATTGGGCTAATTTTCAGCAGGGTAATTCCCTCGCTCCCTATTTCCCTGTAATCTTTTCCTCTCTGGCATGCCCATCAATGCCCCTGATTCTTCAGCGACATAGTGGTAATTTATACTAGCTAATTAATCTACCTATTTGGCTTGTTTACTTATTTGTCTTTGCGGAGAAGACCAGAACATCTGACGCAAACCCATAGTCAGAGAACATGAAGACTCAGCACTGATCGCATCCGAGATCAGGACTGAACCCAGGACATTACCTTTGAGGAAATGACACTAAGTGCTGTGTCATTGTGCTGCCCTTGGACATTCAATGGGAGGAGGTTAGCAGCGCAGTTCAGTTTGGAACTGGCAGAGACCTAATGGATCAAATGTATTCAGTCTCACAAATAATTATTTATTATGTCACTCGGGTCATTTGGCTCATTGGGCTAATTTTCAGCAGGGTAATTCCCTCTCTCCCTATTTCCCTGTAATCTTTTCCTCTCTGGCATTCCCATCAATGCCCCAGGTTCTTCAGCGACATAGTGGTAATTTATACTAGCTAATTAATCTACCTATTTGTCTTGTTTACCTATTTGCCTTTGAGGAGAAGACCAGAACATCTGACGCAAACCCATAGTCAGAGAACATGAAGACTCAGTACATTTTCTCCCAGAGAGTTGTGAATATGTGGAATTCTCTGCCACAGAAGGCAGTGGAGACCAATTCACTGGATGTTTTCAAGAGTTAGATTTAGCTCTTAGGCCTAAAGGAATTAAGGGGTATAGGGAAAAGTAGGATTGGGGTACTGATTTAGATGATTAGCCATGATTATATTGAATGGCGGTGCAGGCTCAAAGGGCCAAATGGCCTACTTCCTTCACCTATTTTCTATTCCATGAAGCGTCAAGAAAACTGGTGGTAGACACAAAATGCTGGAGTAACTCAGTGGGACAGGCAGCATCTCTGGAGAGAAGGAATGGGTGACGTTTTGGGTCGAGACCCTTCTTCAGACCCGAAACGTCTTGACCCGAAACATCACCCATTCCTTCTCTCCAGAGATGTCGCCTGTCCCGCTGAATTATTCCAGCATTTTGTGTCTACCTTCGATTTAAATCTGCATCTGCAGTTTTTTCTTACACATAAGAATACTAGTGGTGTTGTACATGGACTGAAAATGACTCAATTTCAGCCAGAGGTACCAAGTGGATGATCCAATTTCACAATGTAACTATCATCTACATAATTAAAAGTCTCATCTTGACTACTTCCTGTCTGCGCTATATATTGATGTTAGAAAAAACGCTACCATATATCGCAATGATTTTTGGCCATCTTACTCACAGTCCTTACCTCATAGAAAATAGTCCTTACCAATCAAGTTTACTCTGCTTGATACTAAGAAACGCTCCATGCCTTGGATGGAGCCAAGACATGGAGCAAAGCAACACCTCAAGCCATGCTGACCCAGTATAGTTAAAGCTCTGGTATGTGCTGACAATGTACAATGTTTCTCACATGGACCTGTTTAGAAAAAGGACAAATAAACTCCATTTAATTATCACAAAATAAGTCTCAGAAAAATTATGTAAAGTGTTATCAACAATGCTATTAAAACACTTTATTTCCACTGACTATCCAATCAATGTGTCCTATCCCACTAAGTTCATATTTTTTCAGGACCACTCAATTCTAGATTTAAAGTTTTCAGTCCAAGCGTGGACCCAAGGGGTGACTTCCAGATATGAGAGAAGTGTGACTATCCTGTGAGGGTGGCATCACGGTTCCCTGGGTAAGACTGAGCTAGTGGGTTTAAGGGGAAAAATAATACACATGCTCTGTTGGATGGAGACATCTGAAAATAAATGTGCTTGTTGAAATTCAATCGTCACAGAGTCAGGATGTTGCCACAGGAGTTCCTCAGAACTGTGTCCCAAGAAAACCATCTTCAATATTGCTAACTTTCATCATAAGACTGAAAGCTGGAAGGTTCACCACTGATTGTCTTTTAACTCTCCATGACACAGACCAGGAACAGGATAGAATATTCTGCACTGAATGAGTGTAGCTTCATCACTGAAGACTGATACCATTCATGATATCAACTAGCTTCATTAACATCCCATCTAAATCTATGACCTCTACCTCCTAGGAGCAAGGTAACTGAATCATAGGAAAAAATGCTATAGGTTCTTCTCCAAGTCAACCATTATCCTAACTTCATTCTTTCATCATCTATGGATTTAAACCCTGGTCATTGTCATGGAAACAGGCCTTGCAGCCCAACTTGCCCATGCCGACCAACGTGCCCATCAACACTAGTTCCACCTGCCTGCATTTGGCCTGTATCCCTCTAAACCTGTTCAATCCATGTATCTGATGGACAGCATGAAATGTAGATTGAGTCAGTGGTGGGAAGTCTGATATCGAAACATAGAAAATAGGTGCAGGAGGAGGCCATTCGGCCCTTCGAGCCAGCACCGCCATTCATTGTGATCATGGCTGATCGTCCCCCATCAATAACCCGTGCCAGCCTTCTCCCCATATCCCTTGACTCCACTAGCCCCTAGAGCTCTATCTAAGTCTCTCTTAAATCCATCCAGTGACTTGGCCTCCACTGCCCTCTGAGGCAGGGAATTCCATAAATTTGCAACTCTCTGGGTGAAAAAGTTTTTTCTCACTTCAGTCTTAAATGACCTCCTCTTTATTCTAAGGAGAGGTCATATGTGTGATGGATGGCTACATCTAAAACTCCCTGCAATTTATTATGGCTTTGGACAGCTGAATTCAAACCAAGCTGTGATGCAACTCGACAATATGCTTTTTATGGTGCATCTGTAGAAGTTTGTAAGAGTCGCTGGAAACATGCTGAATTTCCTCAGTTTCCTCAAGAAGTAGAGCTGTTGGTGCCCCTTCTTGGCTGTCACTGCAATGTGCTTGGTTCACAACATATCATGGGTAATAATGCCAAGGAACAAGCTTTCAACCATTTGCACCTCTTTATCATTGATGCTGATTGGAGCATGTACCACACCATGCTTCTTGACAAACTCCTTTGTCTTGCTGACATTGAGGGAGAGGTTGTTGTCCTGACACCATGTCAATAAGTTTTCTGTTTCCTTCAGTTACTCACTAAATTAACCCACTCATATGTTAGCAAGCACTAGGAAAAATTGAGGTCTGTGAAAATCCAGCTGGTTTATCAATGATACTGTTCATCCCATTTAGTGTGGGCACTATATTGACAGCTTTTTGGTAGCATTCCAACCACCACTATTTGCCGAACCTTGATTATTTCTAAATGAGCCCAGCAGTCAATTCCATTATTTAAATAGTGCACTGAAAGGCTGGCCACTGTCTATCTGCAACTGGGGGTAGTCCAACATTCCAGAATTCCAAGAACTAATGGGAGGGGAAGAATCATTTCTTCTGATTTATTTATGCAGGTTAGCGACTTCAAAGATTTCAGCATGGAAAAGATTAAAGATTTGTCACAAAGATTTGACAAAGCTAAATGCTTTGCCAAGCCTAACTGGAAACACAATTATATTCATTGACTTACCTGAATGTACATATAAGTTGATAACATTCTCTAAACAATGCCCTGTCTGTATAACAGAGCAGTATAAGTGGCAAGGGACTTTCCCAGTGAAGGTCTTCCATTGTGATAATGCTTCCCCTTTAATTTGGTGACCTGGATGGAGATCGTTGACCAGATAGGTCCCATTCAACAGGTTTTTAAGCTGATTCGCAGACCACAGGCTGCATGCCATCTCTGAAGTCTAGCCTGTGTCCCATGTACATATGGAATGTGCCATATTTCAGCCATTTTTCAGCATATTAAAGGGCATCTTTGCAAGTCCTAGTTCCAAC
The DNA here is from genome assembly GCF_028641065.1 of Leucoraja erinaceus. Lineage (NCBI taxonomy): Eukaryota > Metazoa > Chordata > Chondrichthyes > Rajiformes > Rajidae > Leucoraja > Leucoraja erinaceus. The sequence goes on along the minus strand of NC_073384.1, from coordinate 21,135,493 downwards.
ATGGTCAATACTGATTTTGGTCAAGCACAAGCACATTGGGGCTAGTATAGATGAGCATTTATTTGTATGGCTGTATGGTGATCACACATTTCACTGTACCAACTGGTACATGTGACAAATAAATGTATCTTGTATCATTTTGATCGGCATGGGTGAATTGGCGGAAGGGCCTGTTTTCATGCATATATGACTCTGACTCACCTAGAGCTGCGGAGTTATTAGAAACTGCATCTGTGGAGAGTTACGGAGGTCATGGTGGGTATCCCAAGTTTTTTTTAAGGTCATAACTCCAGGGATTATTTTGAATCTGGTGGACAGCAGCGTCACAATTATCAATTGTAATGGCGCAATGATTAAAATGCCATGACAGCAATTCTCGTATAGAGTGAATTCATTGTGAAGCGCCTACTTGAACATGAGGCATCATTAGCAAGCCTCAAGCATTATTCTGACGAAGGGTCTTTGACCTGAAACGTTTACTGCTCTCCCGTCAGATGTTTGGGTGAGATCATCACAACCAGGGCAAGCTACTGATGTGTAGGACCCTCGATGATCAATCGTTGATTGACGAGAAGAAAAATTAATATTTACTAAACGTATCCACTATTCCTGTTTTGGTACCATTTCACTGTGATTGTACTGAAACATCGTTCAGCGTAGCATTCAACAACATGGTATGACTCAACTTTTTAAATAGTTCCTTTGTTAAATTGATGGCATGGGCAGTATTACCAACAGCCTAGGTCAGTGCTGGGATGACAGTCATTTAAAGACACAGAATCCTGCTGCATTTGGAATAAACAGCAGGTGGTGTTCGCTTTGTCAAAAAGCGGATAAAACTTGGATGCTCCTGATATGTTTTTTCTTTTTAGTCAATGATGATCTGTGTTCTACTAGCCTGAGTTTAATTAGCTTAGTGAGAGAAAAGTCTTGTTTTAAAACTTGCATAATATAACAGTGACTCTTTGACCTTGGGTTTCCCTTGCATTATTGCCAGCAATCCAGCCTTTGAATGAACTGAACATATATAATAGGATCTTTGTGCCTGGATGGCGACAGCATTCAGGCTTCGTTTCCCTAGCCTGGAATTCCACAGTAATTTCTTGGATGGAAGTGCCTAGCAATCCAGTGGTGTTGGAACATATTGTAACCTTCAGAGATGCAGATCTTTGTCCCTCTTTCTGACTGGCATAGCAGTTTGGACAGCTGTTTTGACACCTGGATGTTACGAAGCATATCTTGGAGGGTTTAAAACATGAACCAAGTAAGACTGTGTGCCTACAGACGATCATAGATGAATATAAATAGATGCTTATTAATGGTCAATGACTCTGTACCTTTTACCACCTGACAAGTGTGTTCTAATCAATCTACTTTTTAAGTGTAGTTACTATGGAATGCAGGTTAAGTTGCAGACATTTTGTGTTCCATGAGTTCCCATCTTTGAGATTGATATAATTATTAGATAATCCATCCTTTGGATTTTCTTTTTTTTTTTTGCTGACATACAGATGCTAAAATGCTAACATATAGATATATTCTGGAATGTACAGTGGAATGATTTCAGTACTATTGTGTAAATATAATTATTTTCAGTGCCCCACAGCATTTTTTCCATATGATATTTTATATTGTGCATTCAGCTTCTCTACGAAACAGCCAGCTTTGTAACACAGTATAATTTACCTAACATGGGTTGGATCCTAGGAACATCTGTAACAGCTGGACAAGAAACTGCCATTTGTTCCATTAAATCTTCCTAGTGTGGTAGTGTTGCCCAATCCAGATAAAATCTGAAAAATACAGAAAATAAATCTGTTAAGTTTTTTTTAATTGGATTATTGAAGCAATATGCTATATATTGCTTAAACCTCCACACTAATTTTGTTGACATTGCCATAGTCAATTTCCTATATCCTTTCCTAAATGCATTTCATTTAAATCTTTGCCAGATGTATCTGAAAGATCACACTAAATCATAGTGCCTATAGTTGAAGCATTTGCATGCAAGCTTCATGGAATTACGTAGGCATCACAGTACTGAAATCATTCCATTGTTTCTGCTCCACATGGGCTTTCTCTGCATTGAACTAAATATTGTCCTCTTGGATTACATATCCTTTCATCTCTGCAACTGTGTGCCCCCACTTCCCGAATGTCCTCCTTTTGTGTGTCATTTGCTTTACTTTAAAAAAATATAGAAAACACATAATCTCTCTCTATTCTCTTTCTCTCACTCAACTGCTACTAAACCCCATTAATAAGCGTGTCTATTATGCTGTAGTAATTAGTTTCTAAAAACATAGAATATTTCCACCTGGCTCCTTTGAGACCTTGTTACTGATCGTTATTTTAATGGATAACTGAGGATAGAGTAATGAGGCTTGTTGCAAGGTTGAAGGCTTTCTGAAGTTATCTGCCAAATGGAAGTCAATAACAAGGTTGCAGTCAATTTTATTGAACAAGAGCCCTCCGTTAATATAGTTTGAGTGAACTGATGAGGTGCAAAGGAGTATGAAGTTCATTATTTAGTGTTTTTAGAAGGGATTTCATTTTGTGGAAAACTGCATCATTATATTTCACCATGATGGGATAATGCGGAATGAAATGGGGCAATGGAGACAGGTTTTTAATAAGTGCATTGCCAATTGTGCCTTTTTTTAAATTGTGTACTGAGTTTGTCTATTGGGTGGAAAACCTTGTCAGCATTTTCTTTGATGACATAGTACGGTACATAGGTTATAGCAGTTTAACAGTAAAGTTACTAGACCATCAGCTAGAGTTCTGGTTAATTGATCCAGAAATACACGTTTGAGTCCTATCATGGCAGCTGGGAAATTTAATTTTGAGTAATTGAATAAATCTGGAGTTTAAAAATTAAAAAGCTGGTCTCTATGAAACCACTAGATTGTTGCAAAATCCATCTGCTTCACTAATGCCCTTTGGGGAAGGAAGCCTGCCAAATTTTCATGGTGATATGTGGGTCCAGATGCCTTGTTATTATATACCTCCACAGATTGTTTACAGCTAGGAACGGGCAGCATATCCGGACATTGCCAGCAGCCCCCCACATCCCATGATGAATAAACAGGAGAAAACTTAAGTAATGTTTCACTTGGTCTTTATCGCTCTATGAACTTCCCTACTTAATATGGGTTAATCCTTCAGAAGTCTTCCTGTGGGAAGTTTCTGATTCTATTTGAGTATCACAAAAAATACCACCTTCCATGTCTACAATGTCATTTCAATTTTCAGGGCAGTAGTGGTGTGCTTAACTGTCACTTTTGTATTGGTTTATTATTATTGTTAGGCAGAATGTGATACAGTGCAAAATGCTTTGCTGCCATCCACGCAAATGATATCACCCAAGAGTACAATCAAACCATACATGAGTACAACAGGTAGTGCAAAAAGAGAAAGGAGTGCAAATATGTCATTGCAATATAGGATATACAAATAAAGAAAACTCCAAGGGCTGCAACAAAGTAAATTGGGACATCAGGAATACATCCTTAATTTATGAGAGGGCCATTTAAAAGTCTGATAACAGTGGGGATAAAGCTGTCCTTGAAATTGGTGGTGCGTGCTTTCAAGCTGTTCTATCGGCCTTCCTATCAGAAGAGGAGAGAAGAAAGAATGGTTAGTGTTTGAGTCCTTGACTATATGTTTGTTAAGGCAGCGTGAAGTATAGGTGGAATTAATAGTTGGCAGGAAAGGGGTTGTGTAAGCTGATTTGTATGAAGAGCTGCTCTGCGATTTCTTGTGATTTAGGGCAAGGCAGTTGGCAGACCAAGCTGTGACATATGCTTACCATGGTTTAGCAATTGCTAGGGGTCATTGGAGACGTACCAAATTTCCTTTGTCTTCTGAGGAAATGGAGATGCTAGTGTGCTCTCTTTTACATATCGTCAACGTGGTTGGACTAGGACAAATTGTTGGTGATATTCATGTCTAGAAACTTGAAGCTCTCGACCATCTCCACTTCAGCACCGTTGATGCAGACTGGGCTATATATTCCACATTGCTTCTTGAAGACGATGACTAGCTCCTTTGTTTTGCTGAGATTAAGGGAGAGGTTGTCTTTTCACATGTTATAGTTGTTATCTTAACACTCTGTAGGTTGTCATTATTGATGGAGATCTCTCGTACTACGTTGGTGTGATCTGCAAACTTGTAAATGGAGTTAGAGCAAAATTGGGTCATATAGTTCTGAGTGCATAGGGAGAAAAGGAAGGGGCTGAGAACGCAGTTGTGTGGGGCACTGGTATTAAGGATTGTGGGGGAGTGTGTTTTGTCATATGTTCTTAATGATTGTGTCTATGGGTCAGGAAGTCAAGGATTCAATTGCAGATGGGCTTACTGAATCCCAGATCCAGAAATTTGGAGCTGAGTTTGTTTGGAATTAAGGTGTTGGAAGTTTTAACTGAATGTTGGCAACTGGAGTCGTAGTCATAGAGTGATACAGTGTGGAAACAGGATTTTTGGTCCAACTTGCCCACACCTGCTAACATTCCCCAGCTACACTCGTCCCACCTGCCAACATTTGGTCCATATCCCTCCAAACCTGTCCGATCCATGTACCTGCCTAACTGCTTCTTAAATGTTTGGATAGTCCCAGCCTCAACTACCTCCACTGGCAGCTTGTTCCATACATCAAGAGAGTTTATTGTTTATTGTTATGTGTCCCAGATAGGACACCCTTTGTGTGAAAAATACATCCACCACCCTTTGTGTGAAAAAGTTACCCCTCAGATTCCTATTAAATCTTTTCCCCTTCTCCTTAAACCTATGTCCTCTGGTCCTTGATCCACTTACTCTGGGCAAAAAACTGTCCATCTACATCTCTATAAGATCATCCCTCATCCTCCTGCTCGCCAAGAAATAGAGTCCCAGCCTACTCAACCTCTGCCTATAGCTCAAACCGTCTAGTCCTGGCAACTGCTAGAGGCATTGAAAATATTTTGAGCCCTTGACAAACTTTGGCAGCTCACTGGGCATGGCTAGCTTCCATCCATCCATCCATCCATCCATCCATCCATCCATCCATCCATCCATCCATCCATCCATCCATCCATCCATCCATCCATCCATCCATCCATCCATCCATCCATCCATCCATCCATCCATCCATCCATCCATCCATCCATCCATCCATCCATCCATCCATCCATCCATCCATCCATCCATCCATCCATCCATCCATCCATCCATCCATCCATCCATCCATCCATCCATCCATCCATCCATCCATCCATCCATCCATCCATCCATCCATCCATCCATCCATCCATCGTTATTTTTAAATTTGCGCAAAAACAGTACCCTATATTGCTAGGATTCTTTCGCCACCTTACCATTCTCCTCTGCTCCAAGCCACCAAGTTTCGTTCCGATCGGTGGAAGATTACAAAAGTTATGAAGGTTTAAACAGTCGTGAGATCAGCAGATTGGTCTTCTCGCCTGCCAGTCACCATGAAGGTAACGCCCCTTCCGGCACCCGCTGGAGAATAAAGCCCCGGAGGCGGGGCTGAGTCCGTGAGCACGTCCAGAAGCCGCCCAGAATAAAGCTGAAGCAGGGGAGTGTGGGTTGTGTTCCCCGGGCGGGGGCGGGCTGTGTTCTGCGGGCAGGGATGGGCTGTGTTCGCAGGTGGGGGCTGTGAGCACAACAGGCGCTGGGGATGGGAGCAGCTGAGTCAGTCCAGAGCCGGGTCCTGGAGCCAGGAATACGGTTGGAGCCGGGGCCGCGAACCGGTGAGCCCACACCCCCCCATCCTCCCACACCCCCGTCCCCCATATCCCCCTCCCTCACAGCCCCCCCTCCCCCAAACCCCCCCCCACCTCACACACCCCCTCCAACAAAAAGTGAGCATGCTAGCCTTCTACCTTCAAGGCACTGCTAAATCTACATAAATTGTCCGTGATAGATGCTGAAAGGCACTTTTCTTCAGCAGTGACTACGTCAGAGCACAGTGAGGTGTTAACCGTTTGATGGTAGTTTAGTTTAGTTTAGAGATACAGCGTAGAAACAGGCCCTTCGGCCCACCAAGTCCGCGCGACCAGCGATCCCCACACTAACACTATCTTGCATACACTAGGAACAATTTACATTTGTACCAAGCCAATTAACCGATAAATCTGTTCGTCTTTAGAATGTGGAAACCGAAGATCTCGGAGAAAACCCACACGGTCACGGGAGAACGTACAAACTCTGTACAGACAGCACCTGTAGTCAGGTTCAAACCCAGGTCTCTGGCACTGTAAGGCAGCAACTCTACTGCTGCGCCCCTGTGCAGCACTGCATCGGTACATTGGGCTTTTATAATTCTCCTTCATGAATGGATTTGAAATTTTTGGTGGCAGGTCACAAAATCAAGCTGAGTTTTAGTTCTGGAGTGTCGACAAAAACATGCTGAGATTCAGTTTCTTATTGCAAGTGCTTTGTGATGGTGTGGAAATTTTAATTTGTTCTAAGCAAGCTTTCACGTTCTTCATGAGTACTATTTATTTGCCGGCTGGAGTTTTTGAATGTATTCTAACTCCACTGCCAGCAAAACGTTAGTCTAAGATCTAAAGCAAGAGTTCATCTAAATTGCCATTGTTGCAGCAGTGGGAAAGAGCTGCTATACTGAGGTGCCATCTGTTGCATAAGAACCTAAACCAAACTTTCATCTATCTTGCCTTCAGTCTGATAAGAGCAGGAACTTTTTAGTATTCTCCCTAAGATATCACCAAGCAGAAAAAAAGGACTGTAATTAATTTCATTATTATTTTCGATTCTTTCCTGACAATGACTTCCATAGTCAATGAACAGTATTATAGGTGATGTGCTACTATGGTAACACATTTCATTAAGCATTTCAATGTTGATGAAATACTCTATAAATGTAAGGCTATATTACAACTTTTTACTTTTACTGCCAGTTTATATCTGGATCCTTGCCCAAATCTGGTTTCTTTATTATTCCCAGCACTGTTATTGCTGCAGTCAACGTTATTTAGAAACATGTCACATTTCTCCTGCTTTGATCCATTCTCTTCTGGAGACATTTTGCTGAGATTGGTGTAAATTTTCAGGTTAAGACACTCCTGCGGCCAAGCTCAGGTAGGATCCTTTTTCATTGGTTCCGTGGTTCTTTATGAATGGGAAATTGACTATGACAAGAGACTCAAAACCAATGCCCAGGTCCCCATAGCCTAAACCTGGCTTAGTTTAAGGCTAATACGTAAGAAGTGAACAGTTGTCTCGACTGAGTGCTGACAGGTCACTGGTTTCAGATTGAACACTTGGTTTCCTGGAATGTATGACTCAATTCCATGCCACATGGTGAACTAACTGAGCCAACTTTGGCTAAGCACGCAAGTGGGCGACCTGGCCAAAGACCTCCATCATTCTTTCTCCAACCTTGTAGCAGGCGATGAATATAAGAAATTCTCTGCCTGGTTATTGAAGTAGCAAAGCTAAACTATTTAAATTTGCTCAGGAATTGTTAGTTTTAGAAAGGCTACATTTAGTTGATCTGAATAGATCGTAGTAGATTAGTTTCTTGAAAGTTATCTTGTTACAGGTGCACAACCTTTTATCCAACAGCCTTGGGACCAGACACTTTTCGTAATTCGGAATTTGTCGGCTTTCGGAATGGAAATTTTTTAGCGTAGATTTTAATGGCTGGCTCAGTGGTAGAGTGCACGGCTCATATCCGCAAGGTCGCGAGTTTGCGCCTTGATCCCGGCAGTTCCTCGGTCACGAGTTTGAGTCTTCAATGTAATTTTTTCTTGCAGAATAAATGTCTGTATGAAATGCAGTGTGTTGAATGAATTCCTGAATTTGTAAATGTGACCGCAGCATTGAATCACCTCTCGCACTCATGTCACCCTAGCGGGGCTACATGCCCTTAGGCGGCCTAAGGTAACATTTTCACACTCTTATATCCGTGTGCAGCAGAGGCGACGTGCGTTTGGCGCCAAACGTGAGCTTTGGTGTGCAGACGACATCCTGGAAAAAATGTCCGGTTTCTTCCAGGTAGGCGATATACCCTCCCGGGCAATATACCCTCCACTTCTCTTTTATGAAGGGGATTTAGTTCCCCTTTCTTCCAGGACCGACCGGAGGTTCCGCTGTCACCTCTGCGGGCCACCCTCGGTGAACGCTCACTCAACTTTGTCTTGGGATTCCTACTCCCCCGCGCAATGTACCCTCACCTTCTCTTTTATGGATGGGGATTTAGTTCCCCTTTCGTCGAGGACCGACCGGAGGTTCCGCTGTCACCTCTGCGGGCCGCCCTCGGTTAACGTCCTGTCTCCCTGTCCCTGGGATAGCAGGGGGCGATCAAACAGCACAATACCCCCCTCCCCCTCCAACTCCAGAGGAATCCGCTCCCCGATGGGCCGCTACGGCGACAAGTGGCAGTTCGCCCACAGCCCGAGCTGCGCAACCCCAAGAACAAGACGTACCTTGCACACCATCAGCTTCTGCCCCTACGGGGAGTGTGTTCCTCTGGAGTTGGAGCGGGGCTGGGCTGGAGTTGCTGATCTGGGATCTCCGTGCTTGCAGTGGGCCTGGGGGTCGGTGTCCCGATGAGGGGGCACAGCTCGGGCTGTGGGCGAACTGCCACTTGTCGCCGTAGCGGCCCATCGGGGAGCGGCTTCTGGTGGTCCTGATGTCTCCCGCTAGTTTGCAGTTTTCCTCTGGAGTTGGAACGGGGCTGGGCTGCTGCTGGCTGTGGGTCTCTGGGATCTCCGTGCTTGCAGTGGGCCTGGGGGTCGGTGTCCCGTTGGTCCTGACGTCTCCGGTGACTGGCATTGTATGCTGGCATTGCCGACGTGAAGACAGTGCAAAGCCCCCACGCCGGTGAAATGGGCGGGGAGCTGGAGGGGGGAGGGAAGGGGTCACACACATGGCCGGGAAGCAGAGGGGTGTAGGTGGGGTGAAACTGAAGGGAGCGACAATCTGCTGCTCCCTGCCCGCTGAGTTAAAAAGTTCCCACGCAAGACTCACGATACACTGTGTATCGTGAGTCTACCGTGGGAACTTTTTAACTCAGCGGGCAGACAGCAGCATATTGTCAATTATTAACCCTCCCGCGCAATATACCCTCACCTTCACTATTATGAATGGGGATTTAGTTCCCCTTTCTTCGAGGACCGACCGGAGGTTCCGCTGTCACATCTGCGGGCCGCCCTCGGTGAACGTTTTCAAGGACCTTTCTTCAAGGACTGAAAACATTTCCGCTATTCGGAGGTTTTCGTTATTTGGATCTTCGGATAAAAGGTTGTGCACTTGTATTGTACTCCCACACAGTGGCATGAATAACAACTCCCAGAGGATACCAGAAGATGAGGATGTAATTGCTTTGCCTCTGATAGCATTGATCACAGAATTAAAGAACATTTATGACACAAGAAGAGGCCATTTGCCCCTTCATGTGTGTGCTGAAAAAAAGACCAAACAAATCTTTCAGTACTAGGTCCAGGACAAGGCTCTTCAAAGACTTAGTCAAATACTTTTTACATGTCAAGAGTTTTTAATTCTACCACCCTTTCAGGTACAAAGCTCCAGACCCCTAAAGCTCTTTGAGCGAAAAAAAAATCTTTAGTTTCCTCATAAATATTTCCTACAATTAATTTATATGTATACCCTTGAATGTTGACTCTTCTGCTAAGGGAAACCAAATCATCATGTTTACTATATCTAAGCCTCTCATAATTTTACACATCACAAATAAGTTTCCCCGTATCCACTATTCTAAAGAAACCAGTGTTAATATCTTATCCATTCTCTCATTGTTGCTACAATATTCCTGGCAACGTAAGCCATCTTCTGCATTCTCTCCAGTAGAATCCCATCTTGTAATGTGTTAACCACGGCTGTACATTATAATTAAATAGTGTTGCACTTAGTTCCAGCACAACCATCATGCTATTGCTTGGCTTGATCAATAAAGGGAAAGGTACTATGTGGATTTTTTCACTATCCTGTTTTTTAATGATCTGTGGACTTGCTTTTACAGATCATTCCTTCTGTTTCTCTAGACCATTCAATTCTGCTTCAAAATGTATGCTTTCATATTTTCTGCAAAATGATTTGCCCTGACTGAAATGCTTCTAGCGATTATGGATATTAATAATTACGAGAATTTATTTTCTCATTGAAAATTTAGTCCGCGTCATGGCATAGAACCGCTTGCTCCCCAATGGAAGAGCTTCAGGTTACTGGGTTGTCATCAGTTACTGGGAGATGCATTTAAAATTACTTCACCTTCCTAAACAGCTGAATGGTCCTACGAGCTCTTCACGAAAAAGGCTTAAAATTATTTCAGATGGTTGAAAACAAGATTTTGAATAATTTGGAGGTTTATTTTAGGGATGCAGCATAGAAACAGGCCCTTTGGCCCATAGAGACCACGGCGGTCATCTACCCGTACACATTAGTTCCATGTTATTCCACTTTCTCATCTCATTTCCGATACCCTCGGGGCAATTCTACAGAGGCGAACTAGTCTACAAATTTGCACGTCTTTGGGATGTGGGAAGAAACCGGAGCTCCTGGGGAAAAACCATGCGCTCACATGGAAAATGTGCAAACTCCACACAGACGGCACTCGAGGTCAGGATCAAACCCAGGTCTCTGGTGCTGTAAGGCAGTAGCTCTATCAGCTGCACCACTGTCCTCTGAATTCTGAAGTATTTTAAGGTCATTTAAGTACTTTTAAGAGAAGCAGTATTAAGGATTTAATTTAATGACCCTTGATCAAAAACATTCAGATGAAAAATCATTGAATTTCTCTGTCCATGGATGCTGCCTCAAAATGCACTTGCACCATTTAATGCTTTCGAGCGATATAGTCCTGCAGCATAGAAATAGGCCATACATCCCATTGGGTCTGTGCCAATCATTAAGCACCCATTTTAACTAATTCTATACAAATCCTATTTTATTTTCTCCACATGCCTTTTATTTTTAGTTTCTGCCATCAGTCTTATTTTACTTTTGAAGTATAATTGTTGGCGATCAAGGAATATAGCAGCGAGTTTGTGCAGTGCCAACTCTTTCAAATAGAAGTGTGGTGTTTATTAAATTATCTGTTTTGGTGACGTTGAATGAGGGGTAAATTTTGCCGAGGACAAAATCAAGAAATAATGGAATGATTCTCTTTGAGTGAGTGTGCGGCTGGAATATTACAAGCCTGAATATTGTATGACGATCAATTAGAATTTGCAAATTAATGATGCAAGGGAGCTGCTGCCTTAGAGTTCCAGCAAACAGATTCAATTCTGATCTCCGGTGCCGTGTGTGGAAGTTTGCATATACTCCCATTGTCTACATGGGTTCCCTCCAGGTATTCGGGTTTCCTCCTATGTCCCAAAGATCTGCTGGTCAGTAATTTAATAGGCCACTGTAAATTTTCTTTGTGCTGGTGATTGATAGAATCTCGAGGAGTCGATGAAATTCTAGGGAGATTAGGTTATAGGGAAAATTACTTGGGGAATAGGATTGCATAGTTGGCATAGACGTATTGATTTATTGGTTTATTATTGGCATGTTTAACGAGATTCAGTGAAAAACATTGTTTTGTATGCTGGCCATGCAAATCGTATCATACACAAGTACAATTAAACTATACTAAGAATAAAACGGGTAGTGCAACAAGAGAAAGGAAACACTGCAGAATTCAGTGTTACAGCTACACAGAGAGCAGAAAAAAATGTACAAGGGGCGCAATGGAGTTGATTGGGAATACACCCTTAGCTCAAGATTCTGATTTGAGCAGGGGTGAAGCTGTTCCTGAATCTGGAAGTGCACGCGTTTAAGCTTTTATATCTTCTGCCAGATAGGAGTGGGGAGAAGAGAGAATATCCAGGGTGTGAATGGTCCTTGATTATGTTGGCCACTTTCTCTGGGCAACATGATGTAGATGGAATCGATGAGATCAGAAGGAGACAGATTTGCATGATGGACTAAACTGCATCCATCACACTTTGCAGTTTCTTGCAAACATTAGCAAAGCAGTTGCCATACCAAGTTGTGTTGCATTCTAATAAAATGCCTTCTATTAGGCATCTATAGAAATTGGTTAGAGCTTTTCAGAGACATGCGCAATTTCCTTTGACTTCTGAGGAAGTTGATACGTTGGTATGCTTTGTAAACTTTGCTGAAATGGGTTTCTTTAAGGATGTAGGGAAATAAAGAGTGGTAATCTAATTGAAAGGTACAACATTTTCAATGGGCTTGAATTTGGGTTAGGTTTGGGTTTCCAGGACCAGCGTCTATAGTTGCAAAATAAGGGGTCAATCATTTAGTTCAAATGAGAAATTTGTTCTCCTAGAAGGCAACAGGTGGCATGTTCAAATTCATTCATGCAGGAGAATTATAAAAGCCCAATGTACCGATGCAATGCTGCACAGTGGCACAGCGGTAGAGTTGCTGCCTTACAGCGCCAGAGACCCGTGTTCGATCCTGACTACAGGTGCTGTCTGTACGGAGTTTTACGTTCTTCCCGCTGCCGCAAGGGTTTTCTCCGAGATCTTCAGTTTCCTCCCACATTCCAAAGACGTATAGGTTTGTAGGTTAATTGGCTTGGTATAAATGTAAATTGTCCCTAGTGTATGTAGGATAGTGTTAATGTGCGGGGGATCGCTGGTCGCGAGGACTCGGTGGGTCGAAGGGCCTGTTTCCGCTTTGTATCTCTAAACTAAACTAATCTAAAATAAACTTAAAGGTCAGGAATGAGAGACAAAATTATGTTCTGATTCCGTTTGTGTTTACCTGAGAAGAGAAACTAAAAAATAGAATATCTGGCTATTACTACTTCTGCTCTGAAGTGCTATCTCAAATTTTGGACTTTGCTGGTGCAAGAGTGAATGTGAGCTCAGGAGCTTTGTTTTATTGTGAACCATTTGCTTACTTTGAATCAACTTTATAGAATTTCTTAAACCAGCTTGGGTAAAATGGATGACATCCAACGTGTACATAGCCAAGTTTGACAATACTCACAGATGTTAATTCAGGAGGCCTTGTCCCACTTTGTACACTGTCACTATTGGTGCATCAATACTGGTGAAATTAGTACAATATCTAGCATGCTATCCATAATTAAGAAGCTGAAATAATTTGTATCTATTTTGCTGATCATCTAATGAGGGAAAAATATATAGTAATATATGACATTGTTGGAATTTTAAGACCCCTCCAGAGAAAATCATTTAGCAAACAAATAATAAAAACAAATGATTATTTTTGCTCTGTGGTTTAGTAATGTTTCAAATTTCTGATCTGGAAATACTGGTTTGTTTTGAGACTTGCTTCATTATTTTGATAATTTCCCTTTGCTGGGTGTACTTCTCTCAGCTTGTCTTCACTCCTTCCCCCCAGTATTATCCATAAACAAAATGTCCCTATGGAAAAGAAATAACTGTTATTATGTTAATGGAACTTTACTGAAGAAAGCGAAATGTTCCTGACAGTCATCTTGGTACATTAGACCCCCCATTTTGTGTTGCAGTAAATTTGAAAGCTGTTGAATTGCCAAAATTTATGCAATTAAGGGGAATTTGAAATGAGAGCACTTTATGCAAACTAGCGACGTTCATCGAGTAATCCCACAGCCAAGAAATCTTTTCTTGGAATATGTTCTATTTGATCATTGATCAAATAAGCCAACCAATCCTGCTGGACTATTTTTTAATTTTGCAGTTAATACTTCAGAACGTAGCAGAGGAATAGCAGATGGGAAACATTTTTTATTTGAGGCAAGGCCTGTGGTCAGTTGTCAGTGTTTATTTTCCCCTTTAATCTATGTCTTTTGCCTTCCAAAATAGTTTGTTTTAGTTAGTTTAGTTAAATGTCACATGTACCAAGGAGTAGTGGATAGCTTTTGTTGCCTGCTATCCAGTCAAAGAAAATACGAAACATAATTACAATCAAGCCGTCCGCAGTGTACAGATAAAGAATAAAGGGTGGGTTCCTGGAGTGCACTATCAGGGTTGGTGGCAGAGGCAGGTTCGTTAGTAAGAGGCTTGTTAGAAACAGTGCCCTCCATAATGTTTGGGCCAAAGACCCATCATTTATTTATTTGCCTCTGTACTCCACAATTTGAGATTTGTAATAGAAAAAATCACATGTGGTTAAAGTGCACATTGTCAGACATATCCTATCTGCTCAAGTTGATCCCAAACATAATGGTAAAGCAACAAAGGAGTTTTTCAAAGCTAAAAATGGTCAATTCTTGAGTGGCCAAGTCAATCACCCGATCTAAATCCAATTGATCATGCCTTTTATATGCTGAAGAGAAAACTGAAGAGGATTAGCCGCCAAAACAAGCATAAGCTAAAGATGGCTGCCATACAGGCCTGGCAGAGCATCACCAGAGAAGACACTGGTGATGTCCATGAAATGAATCGCAGACTCCAAGCAATCATTGCATGCAGAGGATATGCAATAAAATACTAAACATGACTACTTTCATTTAAGTAAGTTTATTGGCCAAGGATACACATACAAGAAATTTGCCAATATATTCTTTAAAAAATATTATGGAGGGCACTGTATGTATGCCTGCTACTATCTAGCGTTTAATCTGTTTATCATAAATTGGAGTTGGAAGATGCAATATATTCTTTAAAAAATATCTTTATAATGCATTATTTTATCATCATGATATACTTTACTGTTTAGTTTAGAGATACAGCGCGGAAATAGGCCCTTCGGCCCACCGGGTCCACTCCGACCAACGATCCCCGCACATTAACACTGTCCTACACCCACTGAGGACAATTTACACATACACAAAGTCAATTAACCTACAGACCTGTATGTCTTTCGAATAATATCTGTTGGACTAATATCTTTTTTGCAGAACATTCTTTCAACTTTATGACAAAATGTTGTTAAGTTTCTATTTTGTCACAATTGTAATTTATTCAAGGTACCACTTCTAACCATCACAGTTCACCATCAACCTCCACAGTTACAATGATAGTTGCTTTAATTTTAAAATCATAAAATGGATTAACACAGAAAGCAGACTGCAGCAGTCTCTGTTATTTAAGAGGAGTTACAACGAACTGCAAGAGCTGGGATATGGAGTAAAAGAGTAAAGGAGTTACTCAGCAGGTCAGGCAGGATCAGCTGAAGAAAAGAAGGGTCCTGACCTGAAGGGTCACCTATCATTTCCCTCTAGAGATACTACCTGACCTGCAGAGATACTTCAGCACTTTGTGTTTCACTATTTTAGTTAATACTTCTGTATTTAATTTTTATCGCATTTTATTACACCCTTAGTGCTTCCCAAACACTTCACAAATATTGGCTTACTTGAAAAGTGCACTTGGTGTTGGCAATTTTGACTGCCAGTTTATGCAGAGCGAAATCCCAGAAACATTGCATGAATTAGTGACTAGTTTTTTAATACTCAAAGTTAAAATGTTGGCTTAACACCAAGAACATTTCTTGCTCTTCTTTCAATATTATCCTGTGTGTAGTTTCTTCACTGCATTTGCAGACTTCATCTCAGTCTGCAGCCAGCATTTCAGGATTTTTCATCATACATTTCACCATCCAGCGATGAGGATTTATTTTAGTCAGAGGGTGGTGAATCTGACAAATTTATTGCCACAGAAGGCTGTGGAGGCCAAGTCAATTTATCAGGCAGAGATTGACAGTTTCTTGATTAGTACAGGTGTCAGGGATTTTGGGGAGAAGGCAGGAGAATGGGGTTGATAGGGAAGGATAGATCAGCCATGATTGAGTGGTGGAGTAGACTTGATGGGCCGAATGGCCTAATTCTGCTCCTATTACCTATGAACTAATGAATTTCTTAATTAATATTCAAGTGCAGACCAGATCAATTCTGGATCAACAAGGCGTGCAGAAGAGCATAGCAGGAAAGGTAGCAGTACTACTCATAGCTACAAATGAGATACCAACACAGCAAAGGTGCAATAAAGGTATATAAACCAGCAAAGTTACCAGAGAATTGATGGAGCTATGTAATTTCACAACCAAAGGTTCAGATTGAAGCCCTGATTGGCAGTGCAGAATTTAATACATAACTGGAAAAGGAGCTTCAAGAACATCCTCGAGGCTCAGCGAGTGAAAGCTCTGCCCTCTGACAATGGAAGTTTGCAGTCAGACCCTGGAAGATGTGAACTACTACTTGCGTATCGGGAACTACCTCTTGATGGAGGCAGGCGTAGATGAAATTCACTCGTATTCAATGGTCAGTTGAAGAAACATGGTCAAAACCTCAGAGTAGGCACAACATTCAAGCTATTCTCAGTAACATAATCTCCGCTGCCCTATGTACTTAGATCTGGACTACCTAAAGAAGACACTGGAAAGATGCCACCAATCGTGTGTCTGTAAAACCTTCCAAATTCAGTTACAAGGATATGCAAATAAATGTCTGTGTCATCTTCCATCCACATTGTTATGGCCTTAGTTACACTTGGTTCGTATGGATAGTTCACGTCATTCACATATCAGACATCGGACACAAGAAAAGGGTTGGTCAGAGGGAAGAATGTGCTTGTGCATCCTTTGGAAATGCAACACCCCCACTGATTCTTAGAAATTTCTTCCCACTTACAATAGATTGTAAGAGTAATTGGGATTGTAATGAGTGCACACAAGTCTTATCTAAACGACAGAATGAATATAGCACCTCAAAAATTACCCAACTACTCCTAGTCTGACCCAACTAGTCAGAATATTCCTTTGCCCTATGTTTTCCATGTTGACTACAATGGTCGCCACAGAGCTTTTCTACCACCCTGAAGGCAGAAGCCAGGAGCATGATGAAATGCTCTTCACTTGCCTAGAGTTTAGCTCTATCAACATGAAGCTCAATACAATCTCTAAGCTCTAAGGAAGCTCAATACAATCTAGGACACAGCAGCTGCCGTCTATCAGACCGAATAATCAATCCATCCACCACTGGTACATAATGGCTGCTTTATGCATCATAAACAAAATGCACTACTGTTACTAGCCTAGACTGCTCCGACCCTACTTCCTAAACTTTTAACTTCTCCCACCAGGAAGGACAAGGCAGCAGGTACATTGAAATATCACCACTTATAGATATCCCTTTAAATCACAAACCATCGTGATTTGGAAGTATACCATATATTTTTGCTCATGTACTTTTCTGCTCAAGATTCCAGCATCTGCATTCTCTTGTGTCTCGGTGGTTGAAAAAAAAATTCAGACACTGGAAATCTGAAATAAAAACAGAAAATGCTGGAAAAACTTAGTCGATCAAATAGAGCTTATGGAAAGAGAAGTTAATGTTTCAGATCAAATCTTAATAACAGCTTTTCTCTGGCATTTTGACAGCATTTGATAGCCTGACATCAGGGAGACCTGGTAAAAGCTAAGGCAATTGGGTTCATGGTTGGAGTCAAACTGTGCACAAAGAAGTGTGGCTGTTGGAAGCTAATCATCTCAGTTTCAGACATTGGCATTAGTCCTATGTCTAGCCATCTTCAACACCATTCTTCCATCATAGCAGAACTAGGGGTATTTGCCATTTAATCCTTTATGCAACTCCTCTCAAAAGGGTGAAGTCTATGTCTGTATGCATTGATTACACTTGGTAGTGTGCTAATAAAGGGGAAGAAATATTTGTGTCACACAGCTGCCAGACAATGGCCATCACCCATAAGAGGGTATCTCATCATCTACTTTTCGAGCGGTGTTTTTCCGATTAGGGCCTGCGGCCAGTGGAGTGCCGCAGGGGTCGGTGCCGTGCCCACTGTTGTTTGTCATCCAAATCATTAATGCATATCATTAATTTGGAAGAGGTGCAGTAATGTTCTCCGGTTTGTCTTATGTGGGGGGAGGGGATCAGGGGAAACCTTTTTTCAGGTTCTTACCTTACCGGAGATGCGATTAATTTTCACATCGCATTCTCTGGGCGCTCTGCGGCCTTCCATCGTTGGAGCTGGAGGCCTCCTCGGACTGACTTTGTACCCCACCGCGGGGGCGTGAACTTAACATCGAAGCTGATCCCTTGCCCCCGGACATACCCTCAAGAGCTCACAGTCTCGGGAGAGGCCGAGTCAGGAGCTCCAACGACGCCAAAGGTTCGACCAGCCCCGAAGCGAGGTTCGATCGTCCAGTGTGGGGGAGCTGACATCCTCCCGATGCAGGATCTGATCACCCTAATGCGGAGGGCCCACATGCTGCTGACTATATGATTCACGATCGACTCATCAACGGAGGGCTTGAGGCCCCTGACTGCGGGAGAACAAAGGGAAGGGACTTGAACTTTATTTTGCCTTCCATCACAGTGAGGAATGTGTGGGAGTCACTGTGGTGGATGTTCATGTTAAAATGTGTTTTGGGTGATCTGTTGCCTTTTATTTTTATGACTGGCTCGGCAAATGAAATTCCTCACATGTTGCAAAACATACTTGGCAAATAAAGTACTATTCTGATTCTGATTCTGATTCTAAAGATTCACCAGGATGTTGCCTGAATGTGCAGGCCTGAGTTATATGGAGAGGTTGGACAGATTAGGGCTTTATTTCTGAAGGATAGGAAGCTGAAGGATGACCATATTCACGTGTACGGGATCATGAGGGACATGGATAAAGTGAATGCTCGCAGTCGTTTTCCAAGCATAGAGGATTCTAAAAATAGATGGTATAAGCTTAAGGCGAGAGTGGAGAGATTTAAGAGTGATTCTCTGGGGCAGCTATTTCACCAGTATCTGAAATGAACTGCCAGAGAAAGCTATGGAAGTGGACACAATTACGAATTTTTAGACATTGAACAGATTTGTGAAAAGGATGGGCTTTGAGGTCTATGAACCAAATGAAGGCAAATGGAACTAGTCCAGTAAACCAACTATGTCAGCATGGAGAAGGTGGGCTGACAGACCTGTTTCTATGACTCTTTGACTGTAATCCTAATCTTACCTCAACTAACACAAAGGACCACCTTTTGCACGACCATGGACTGATTGTGTTTTGACTAATGTATTTTTTTCCTCTTTATAGTGTCTTATAAAATTTGTGTGATTTATTTATTAGTGATTCTGTGTGTTTGTATGAATCTCTGTGCTGTGATGCTGCTGCAAACAAGATTATCCTTGTACCTGCCCTCACCGTACTTGTGCATATGACAGTAAACTTGTTTAGACTTGATGAATTCCGGAGCTGTAGAAATAGCATCAGCATAATCTTGTGTAGAGTGGTATATGAGAAGCAGCATAACATACTTTTCCAGTGATCTGATTCTTGAAATATGTTTTCCTTTTTAATTTATTAATACATAAATAGTTCACCTGGATCCAAGGAAAGAAATCTGAATGGATAGCAAATTGGATCCATGGAAGGAAAAATAGAAACATAGAAATTAGGTGCAGGAGTGGGCCATTCGGCCCTTCGAGCCTGCACCGCCATTCAATATGATCATGGCTGATCATCCAACTCAGTATCCTGTACCTGCCTTCTCTCCATACCCTCTGATCCCCTCAGCCACAAGGGCCACATCTAACTCCCTCTTAAATATAGCCAATGAACTGGCCTCAACTACCCTCTGTGGCAGAGAGTTCCAGAGATTCACCACTCTCTGTGTGAAAAAGGTTTTTCTCATCTCGGTTTTAAAGGATTTCCCCCTTATCCTTAAGCTGTGACCCCTTGTCCTGGACTTCCCCATCATCGGGAACAATCTTCCTGCATCTAGCCTGTCCAACCCCTTAAGAATTTTGTAAGTTTCTATAAGATCCCCTCTCAATCTCCTAAATTCTAGAGGGTATAAACCAAGTCTATCCAGTCTTTCTTCATAAGACAGTCCTGACATCCCAGGAATCAGTCTGGTGAACCTTCTCTGCACTCCCTCTATGGCAATAATGTCCTTCCTCAGATTTGGAGACCAAAACTGTACGCAATACTCCAGGTGTGGTCTCAACTGCAGTAGCACCTCCCTGCTCCTATACTCAAATCCTTTTGCTATGAAAGCTAACATACCATTCGCTTTCTTCACTGCCTGCTGCACCTGCATGCCTACTTTCAATGACTGGTGTACCATAACACCCAGGTCTCGCTGCATCTCCCCTTTTCCTAATCGGCCACCATTTAGATAATAGTCTGCTTTCCTGTTTTTGCCACCAAAATGGATAACCTCACATTTATCCACATTATACTGCATCTGCCAAACATTTGCCCACTCACCCAGCCTATCCAAGTCACCTTGCAGTCTCCTAGCTCCTCCTCACAGCTAACGCTGCCCCCCAGCTTCGTGTCATCTGCAAACTTGGAGATATTGCCTTCAATTCCCTCATCCAGATCATTAATATATATTGTAAATAGCTGGGGTCCCAGCACTGAGCCTTGCGGTACCCCACTAGTCACTGCCCGCCATTGTGAAAAGGACCCGTTTACTCCTACTCTTTGCTTCCTGTTTGCCAGCCAGTTCTCTATCCACATCAATACTGAACCCCCAATACCATGTGCTTTAAGTTTGTATATTAATCTCTTATGTGGGACCTTGTCGAAAGCCTTCTGGAAGTCTAGATACACCACATCCACTGGTTCTCCCCTATCCACGCTACTAGTTACATCCTCGAAAAATTCTATAAGATTTGGCAGACATGATTTACCTTTCGTAAATCCATGCTGGCTTTGTCCAAATGATTTCACCACTTTCCAAATGTGCTGCTATCCCATCTTTAATAACTGACTAGCAGTTTCCCCACTACCGATGTTAGACTAACTGGTCTGTAATTCCCCGTTTTCTCTCTCCCTCCCTTCTTAACAAGTGGGGTTACGTTTGCTACACGCCAATCCTCAGGAACTACTCCAGAATCTAAAGAGTTTTGAAAGATTATTACTAATGCATCCACTATTTCTGGAGCTACTTCCTTAAGTACTCTGGGATTCAGCCTATCTGGTCCTGGGGAATAATCGGCCTTTAATCCATTCAATTTACCCAACACCACTTCCCGACTAACCTCGATTTCACTCAATTTCTCCAACTCCTTTGACCCGCGGTCCCCTGCTATTTCCGGCAGATTATTTATGTCTTCCTTAGTGAAGACGGAACCAAAGTAGTTATTCAATTGGTCCTCCATATCCTTGTTCCCCATGATCAACTCACCTGTTTCTGACTGCAAGGGACCTACATTTGTTTTAACTAATCTCTTTTCACATATCTATAAAAACTTTTGCAGTCAGTTTTTATGTTCCCTACCAGTTTTCTTTCATTATCTATTTTTCCTTTCCTAATTAAGCCCTTTGTCCTCCTCTGCTGGTCTCTGAATTTCTCCCAGTCCTCTGGTATGCTGCTTTTTCAGGCTAATTTGTACGCATCATCCTTCGCTTTGATACTATTCCTGATTTCCCTTGTTATCCACGGATGCACTACCTTCCCTGATTTATTCTTTTGCCAAACTGGGATGAACAATTTTTGTAGTTCATCCATGCAGTCTTTAAATGTCTTCCATTGCATAGCCACCGTCAACCCCTTTAGAATTAATTGCCAGTCAATCTTGGCCAATTCACGTCTCATACCCTCAAAGTTACCTTTCTTTAAGTTCAGAACCATTGTTTCTGAATTAACAATGTCACTCTCCATCCTAATGAAGAACAACCATATTATGGTCACTCTTGCCCAAGGGGGCACGTACAACAAGACTGCTAACTAACCCTTCCTCATTACTCAATACCCAGTCTAAAATAGCCTGCTCTCTCGTTGGTTCCTCTACATGTTGATTTAGATAACTATCCCGCATACATTCCAAGAAATCCTCTTCCTCAGCACCCCTGCCAATTTGATTCACCCAATCTATATGTAGATTGAAGTCACCCATTATAACTGTTTTGCCTTTGTCGCACGCATTTCTAATTTCCTGTTTGATACCATCTCCAACTTCACTACTACTGTTAGGTGGCCTGTACACAACACCCACCAGCGTTTTCTGCCCCTTAGTGTTTCGCAGCTCTACCCATACCGATTCTACATCCTCCAAACTAATGTCCTTCCTTTCCATTGCGTTAATCTCCTCTCTAACCAGCAACGCTACCCCACCTCCTTTTCCTTTCTCTCTATGCCTACTGAATATTGAATATCCCTGGATGTTCAGCTCCCAGCCTTGGAAGGAAGCAGAGGGTGGTGGAAGGTTGCTCGGACTGGAGACCTGTGACCAGTGGTGTGCCTCAGGGTTCGGTGCTGGGCCTGTTACTGTTTGTCATCTACATCAATGATTTGGATGAGAACATCACGGCAAGTTTGCTGATGATACAAAAGTGAGTGGTTTTGCAGGTAGTTAAGAATGTTGTGGACGATTGCAGCAGGATCTGGATCGATTGGCTAGGTGGGCGAAGGAATGGTTGATTGAATTTAATATAGAGAAGTGTGAGGTGTTGCATTTTGGAATGTCAAACAAGGGCAGGACCTACACAGTAAATGGTAGGTGTTGTGGAGCAGAGGGATCTAGGAGTACAGGTGCATGGTTCCTTGAGGGTGTGGGCAAGTTGGGCTGAAGGGCCTGTTTCCACACTGTATATCACTCTATGACTCTTTATAACTATTTGGAAGATACTGCGCAATCCTACAATATTGTGGCAAAATACTTCGGGGAAATGAGCAGGGTTGTTTAGGTCAGGCTATTTGCCAGGTCGCACAAATATATGGTATGAATAATGTACAAGGAAATATATGTGGTCTTTGGAATGCCTTCAGTCAGCATTTAGTGGCCACACTATGCTGGCATGATTTTCCTCTAATAATCTTTTCCTTTTCCATGATGCAAAAGATTAAATAAAACATAATCTTCAAATGTATTAATTTTGGCTAACTGCTAACATTTTGTTAAACTATAATCTATGATTAAATGGAGCATCTAAATTTACCTGACCTGAACTATGGGTTTTCCCATTTAGGTGACCATTTTGGAATCCATTTCTACCCACAAAACATGGAATAGGCATTCAATTTGTGGTTGCATTTTGGCAAATACAATTGGTAACCCGAGCAGCTCAACTTGAGGTGCACGTCACTCATTTAATTTAACTTTCCTTTCATGCCGTTACCGCCATCTCCAAACCCTCAGCTGAATATTCTCAGTGAAATGGTTAACAGAACTCAACAAAGTGACAAAGATATAAGATCTTTGGTTTAGATTGCCTTGTATCTAAATAGACACATAATAGGTGCGCATTCCCAGTTAAAACTGCCTTGTGTACTTTGAGATGTAGAAGTTGTCTTGAAGGTAAACTTATTTTAATAATGTTTCTGGGGTCAGTTTGGTTACAGTTAGTGAATGGGGATACAATTACAGTTCAGAATTGTAAAATGCCTGATTGAAATATTATACAATTGCAAAGAGATTTTGCTCAGTATCCAGGGTCAAGACAGAGTAAAATTTAAGGTCCAGGAGGAACAGTTTACATACCGATATAGAAGCCTGGGCAATAATATGGCTTGGGTGTAAATACCCAGTTTTTAATGCAATGAATAATTTACTATTTTAGTAACTATTTAAGGTCAAAGGAATTACAGGCAGACTTATGAGCCATCATGACTTAAAGTCAGAGATGTGATCAAATGTGCTTTGATTCAGTGTTCATTTGACCACTGTGGTTGCCCTCTAGTTTGTGCTTGGTCTCATGGTGGCAATGGGGGGGGGCAAGGACTGGTGGGTCAGTGGCAACTCAAGCACTAAATTTTCAAAAGTGTATAACCCTGGGATCACAACTGGAATAATTTACTATTTCCTATAATCAAAAGCTTATGCCATCATGACTTCAGGATGTTCAAATGTGCTTTGATTCCTTTGAACTGTGGCCATTGTAATGGGGGAAATGGTCTGGCAACTCACACTAACAAATAATGATGTGATCACAACTGGGTAATCTGCTTTTGTGCTGATGGTTGTGAGATAAATATTGGAGAGCTGCATTGGTTTTTGAAACAACCCTTATTTTTTTGGTGTTGCTATTTTGTTGAGCATATATGACCTTGAGAATTCCAGAACACATTACAGAGCACATTGCCCCAGGTCAAGTGCTTTCTCAAATATTTTACTCGTTCTTTGATATCGGATTGATGCTTGTTTAACTTCGTGTTAAAATGAGAAGTACACGAATAATGAAATCCTATCTAATGGGTCTTTACATTTGTGCACCAGAAAATTACTTGCAAGGATTACCTCCTCCGATGTAAGAAGGGTCTTGACCTGAAACGTCACGCATTCTTTTTCTCCAGAGATGCTGACTGACCTGCTGAGTTATTCCAGATTTTTGTGACTAATTTTGGGTTAAACCAGCATCTGCAGTTCCATCCTACACATACTAACTTAATGGTTTGTAACTCACTGCGCTGTCCCAAGGTACATGGGCCACATCTTCATTCCAATCACTTTATTCTCATGTCTTTGAGCCTGCAGATTTCAGACTTGTACAAACGTTTTCTATTTGCAGAGCCACAGCTGACACTCAGATCACCATTAGGACCCAAAGACTTAAATGCAAGAACAAAAGTAGAACAGCATTGTGCCAGATTTGACAGTATATTAAAAAAACCGTGGCAGATGTTTAAGGTAGAGTTCAGAATGCATCATCAATTCACTCGTATACATGATCATTACAGCTAGAACCCAAGAGATCGGAACTCATTCCAGATAATAAATCTTGTGCAAAGGTACATTGGAGGAAAGCAAGCTTTCTTTTTATTAACTGCAAGCAATGAATAAACAGAGTATTAAAAAAACTCCCAGGCGAAACTTGCTTTTGGGAGGAGGGAGGTGGTTGAGGGTAGTTCAGGTCAAATAATAGATCAAAACATGGCAACAGTGTGCCAGATTGAGCTTGGTGGACTGCGGGTGCATTGGTGATTATCATATGTCTGCACTCCACTGTGACTTTGACATCTGGTTCTGTGCACTGCCGTGTGTAAGACACAGCGAAGTTCCATTGTCTTCAGAGCTTGCCTCCCACGCCACCACTGTACTTGCTAGTAAATTTTATGGTAATTCCAGACTTGGCTTGTACTCGCTAGAATTTAGAAGATTGAGGGGGGATCTTATAGAAATTCTTAAGGAGTTGGACAGGCTAGATGCAGGAAGATTGTTCCCGATGTTGGGGAAGTCCAGAACAAGGGGTCACAGTTTAAGGATAAGGGGGAAGTCTTTTAGGACCGAGATGAGAAAAACATTTTTCACACAGAGAGTGGTGAATCTGTGGAATTCTCTGCCACAGAAAGTAGTTGAAGCCAGTTCATTCTCTATATTTAAGAAGGATTTATGTGGCACTTGTGGCTAAAGGGATCAGGGGGTATGGAGAGAAGGCAGGTACAGGATACTGAGTTGGATGATCAGCCATGATCATATTGAATGGTGGTGCAGGCTCGAAGGGCCGAATGGCCTGCTCCTGCACCTATTTTCTATGTTTCTATGTATTGAACTGCAGGCCCAAAACCACTTTGCGATTGGTCCTGGCGATAGGCCAACCGTGCCTGGCATGTAGACATCTCAGCATCACTGACTTTCATTATAGTTCAGTCAAGAAGCTTCTAATGGAATGTATCCTGAGGTGCAAAGGCAGTTAAGTGCAATAGTGGAGTTGCTGGAAGTACCAAATGCCAGCGCCAACAAGCAGTCAATCGACTACCACCATCCGCGACCCAATGGCATAGTGTATAACCCAACAGCATGAATATTGAGGTCTCCTATTTCAGGTAAACCACTCACCCTGTATCTTTATAGCTCTCCTTATCGACCCAGGTAATGTCTCACACACACTTCTTTCCAACTTTGTCCCTATCACCCATTCTTTATTTTCCTTTTCCTGCATCTTATTTCATATCCTCATCATCCACACTCCTCCCACTGGGTCCCTCTTCCCTTCCCCCACTATTCCCATCTTCCCACCATCCCTCACTTGGTTCTTCGTTTCATCTTCCTTTTTCATCCAATTTCATAATCTGCAGCCCTTTGTTGTTGCCATTTATCAACTCCCAGCCTCTGTCGTTATCTCCACCCTTTCTTCCACTACCTGATTCCATCTGCCAGTCTTTCCTAGCTCACCTGGATCTACCCTTCATTTGTTTCAGTAAAAGCTAAAACGGTATCCTACGGCATCCATGTTAATTTCACTAGCTGATTTGCTCTGCTCAATAAACATCTTGAAGTGTCCCCCCCCCCCCCCCCACTCCTAGCTGGTGTTGGTGCGTTTTAGTGGTCTCAGCATTCTGAGTTTTAAAATCTTAACTTTTCATTTAAATAGCATATTGTGGCTTTAATTTTCGCCTTTGATTGGAATATTAGGAGGCCGGAAACCATATTTCTCAAACACCCCCCTCCCTCCACCCCCCACAGACTCCATTTGAAAGGGATCTTCAATATAGCCCTCAAATGTTAATTTTTTTTAAGACCCCACGGTGCCCATCTACTAGGAAACAAACCATGATAAACAAATAAAAATATTGGAAAGCTTTTTTTTACTTGGAAGCCATTAATCCCTGTGGTCTTATTCCAGAGCTCTGCTTGCATGTTGTTCCATGAGTGCAGTTTGCAATCAAAACATTGCTTCACTCCTTCTGACAATGCATCCATCTGATTTGCCATCAAGTTGGAACTTGTTTCTTGCCCCTTTAGCGTTATTATCGCAGAGTTTCGTCAACACTTAGGACACACGACACTACAGATGCTGGAACCTTGCTTATAATATATTGATTCAATTATATGATGGGAATTGTTCTTGTAGCTAAAGGTTAAGGGAAATTCAACATTTATACTCAACCTTCAGAACTTTTGAAACCTTTTCCACTGACAGTAAATTCTGTTGCCAGAAACAGATTTATGGATTTCTTTTGAACAAGCAGGAAAAGGATAGTTGGAGATGAAAAATCTTTTCTTTCAGTGATTTGCAATGCATTGCCTACAAGGGCAATGGAAACGGATTCAACATTAACTTCCAGAAGGAAACAAAAAATATATTTAAAAAGGAAAATTCTGCAATGTGCTTGGGAAAAGGCAGAGCAAAAGTCTAGCTGTATATAGTTTATTCAGATCTGGCACATAAGATGGGATGTGCAGATTCCTCCAAAGCTCCTCGATTCTTATTACACTTTTACTCAGGCATTGATTAATTTGAAACATAATGCCATTTCTCACGTAAAGGAAAAGCACTGCAGATCTTTCAGGAACAACAATGTTCCACAAACAGCAAAGTAGTAAATGCCGAGTAAATCCTTGCTTGCCATGTTAAATCTGAAAGTATTTAAGTGATTTGATAATAAAGCAATGAAGTAATATTGAAATTGCTTATTCGGTGATATGATGGCTGCTTCTATTGACATTTTTCTTTTCCAAAAAACAATTGTTATTATAAAGGTTCCCAGGGGAAGAAGACTGTGACAAGATTGTTTAAGCAATATACGTAAACAGAAAATATACTTATATGGTATGGGTCGCATATTCAAAACATGATGCGATCTTCTAACTCCTGTGTTCACTGCTGGACTCTGACAGAATTATATCAATCAGTTGTTTGCTAGTTTGTTGAAGACCTTTCCAATTATTCGTAACGTCTTTGGATTCTTGGATATGAGCACCTTCATTTGGACCACTTCTCCATCCCACTCGTACTATGGCTTTTATCTTTTAACACTATTCTAATGAAGCCCAGTACAAGTTTGAGGAATAACATCACATCTCTAAGTGGGTTATAGTCATTTTGTCCAATTGCTTGGACGTCTTTTGTGGAATTTTTGTTGTTCAGTGAACCTGTGGGCATTTACAGTACTGTTAAAGTGCTTCAGCCATCTAGAATTCCTGAATATTTTGCTGAAAATGATGCATTCAAATAGAGTACGGAATTACATTGAAAATACTCGGTGTTTCTCAGATTTTAGTGCAATGCAACGTTACCAAGAAAGTGTCATTTCTATTCCACTTAAATTATTGATATCTGTTTTGAACGTTTTGCTTGGCCTTCATCAACGATAGTGGAGGCACTGCAGCCTAAATGGTGAACTAAACTCTGATAATATCAAGTTGGCTGTTAAAAATAAAATCCACTTATGCCTGGAAGAAAATATAGGCTGCAATACAGAACGTACAATTTATCACAATCAAAGACCAGATCAATGTAAAGATAGACACAAAATGCTGGAGTAACTCAGCAGGACAGGCTGCATCTCTGGAGAGAGGGAATGGGTGATATTTTGGGTCGAGACCCTTCTTCAGATCAATGTGAAGACAGTTTAATGAGGATTTTAAAACTCTTGCAATCACAAATCAAATAAAAGCATAAGCTGCCTTCGGACTTGCCTTAGGCAAGTTGTTGAATAGAGCTGGTCAGGAATTACATAATCAGGCAGTCTAGACCATAGACATGTCGAAGCAGCATGAGAAGTTTGATTGCAACAGTGGTGCACGAATGTACACAATAAAATCAAGAATGTAGAACTGACGAGATACAAATCAGGTTTAATAATTATTATATGTTATTCTGTCTTTTTAAACGTGGTTAGGATGGGAGAACCATTCTCCAATCTTTCATGAAAGCTCATGAGACCATAGTTCTCTTTTTTATTAATGTATTGGCAAAGCAATTGATTATTGCTCACACCTCATGGCTCCTTAAACTGAATATCAGAATGCCAAAGATAGACAGACACAATATGCTGGAGTAACTCAGAGGGTCAGGCAGCATCTCAGGAGAAAAGGAACGGGTGACGTTTCGGGTCAAAACCCTTCTCACAATCAAGATGTGGATTATGGAGATGTCGGAGACCTTACATTTGGAAAAAAATAAATTTGTCTTAATTGACAAACCAGAATTATTTACTAGAATATGGTCTCCATTTATAGATTATTTGAAGGAGTAGATTGGACCGGTGCGGAGGCCGGACTGAAACCTGAATCCAGGACTAGATGAATAGTTATGTTCTCTGATATACGGACCTATCTCCTAAGTTGTATTATTAATAGTTTATCCTACTTTTCTAATTTCTTTCTTTCTTTATTTTTCCTATCTATAAATAAAAATAAATAATTAGAGGCAATGTTAATATGTAACCAATAAAGGAGGATCCCAGCTACTTTGATTAGCAATGTTACAACATTTTGAGATTTTAAAAATCAAGTCTGCAATTTATCCCATCAGATAAAGCATAAAAAGAACTTTAATTTGACACCTAATTCACTTTCATATCTCAAGTATTTAAAAGGTTATGGCCATTTTCATACTCGGAAATTAGCATCTTGTTCCCTATTGATTTTCTATCTAAAAGCTGTGATCGTGGACAGTCAAAAGCCCATAACTTTCTTAAAAATTAAGAGAACTGAATGAAATTTTCAGTTATCATAGATTGAAGCATTCTGAAACAAATATAAAACAATCTTACTTGGGTGACCTGAAATTAAAGCATATAATTAGTTAGTTACCCAATTGGAGCTAATTTCAAACTTCAATTACTAGATCTAAACATCTATCTATTTCTTAATAAATTATTAACATTTTTAAATAGCCTAAGTATCCAAATAATATTCACAAATAATTCACAATAAAACATGATTTTTAAATCTCATTTACGTTAATTTATAGGCCAAATGGAAGGAATTTAGTGTTCAATTGCTGTAAATTAAAGTCAATTTAAATCAGCTTTCTACTGGGTTCCTGTGAACACGCTGGGTTAGAACGTTCACATTGCGCTAGATTTGTGCCCTCAAATGCCCAGAAAAATACTGCGGGATATAATGGGCCCAAAATTAGCTACTCGCAACTTTAAACTTTGTATAAAGGGATCTTAAGAAGCCCTTTTTAATGTAAAAATAAACAGTCTACCTTCTGTTGTCCACTGTATGAAATCTGACCCGTTGCCGGCGGTCGGGGGTTTAGAGGTTAATTTTTAAACTACTACAGGTGCACAACCTTTTATCCGACGATCCAAATAACGAAAACCTCCGAATAGCGGACATTTTTTCGGTCCTTGAAGAAAGGTCCTTGAAAACGTTCACCGAGGGCGGCCCGCAGAGGTGACAGCGGAACCTCCGGTCGGTCCTCGAAGAAAGGGGAACTAAATCCCCATTCATAAAAGAAAAGGTGAGGGTATATTGCGCGGGAGGGTTAATAATTGACAATATGCTGCTGCCTGTCCGCTGAGTTAAAAAGTTCCCACGGTAGACTCACGATACACAGTGTATCGTGAGTCTTGCGTGGGAACTTTTTAACTCAGTGGGCAGGCGGCAGCAGATTGTCGCTCCCTTCAGTTTCACCCCACCTACACCCCTCTGCTTCCCGGCCATGTGTGTGACCCCCTTCCCTCCCCTCTCCAGCTCCCCGCTCATTGCACCGGCGCGGGGGCTTTGCACTGTCTTCACGTCGGCGATGCCAGCATACAATGCCAGTCACCGGAGACGTCAGGACCAATTGGACATCGACCACCATGCCCGCCGCAAGCACGGAGATCCCAGAGACCCACAGCCTGCAGCAGCCCAGCCCAGCCCCGCTCCAACTACAGAGGAACCTGGGTTGCGGATGACGGGGCGCAGCTCGGGTGTCATAGGGGCCCATTGGGGAGCGGGTTCCTGTTGGTCCTGACGTCTCCGGCCACCTGCTATCCTCCGGGAACTGTACCGCCCTTGCAGGAGAGTGGGGTTGTTTGCAGTTGCAGAGGGAGGGGGCTAGGGCGGTACAGTTCCCAGTCTCAGCTCCAGTCCAGGGGGGTGGCCGGAGACGTCAGGACCAACGGGACGCCGACCCCCAGGCCCACTTCAAGCACGGAGATCCCAGAGACCCACAGCCAGCAGCAACTCCAGCCCAGCCCCGCTTCAAGAATTCAAGAATCCCCGAGCTAGGCCGCCTAAGGGCATGTAGCCCCGCTAGGGTGACATGAGTGCAAGAGGTGATTCAATGCTGCGGGCACATTTACAAATTCAGGAATTCATTCAACACACTGCATTTCATACAGACATTTAATCTGCAAGAAAAAACTACATTGAAGATTCAAACTCGCGACCGAGTAACTGCCAGGATCGAGGCGCAAACTCACGATCTAGCTCGGGGATACATGCCCTTAGGCCGCCTAAGGGCATGTAGCCCCGCTAGGGTGACATGAGTGCAAGAGGTGATTCAATGCTGCGGGCACATTTACAAATTCAGGAATTAATTCAACACACTGCATTTCATACAGACATTTATTCTGCAAGAAAAAACGACATTGAAGACTCAAACTCGCGACCGAGTAACTGCCGGGATCAAGGCGCAAACTCACGACCTTGCGGATATGAGCCGAGCACTCTACCACTGAGCCAGCCATTAAAATCTACCTAAAAAATTTCCATTCCGAAGGCCGACAAATTCTGAATTACGAAAAGTGTCTGGTCCCAAGGCTTTCGGATAAAAGGTTGTGCACCTGTATAACAATTATATAAAGCCCTTAAAAGTAATAATAGCTAAAGCGACGGAATCTTCCAGCGATTTTTCGTTAATAATTAACTAGGCTGAACATCCTCGATTTGAACAGCCATGGGGAAATCGCGTTTTAAACCCGCCCCCCTCTAAACGGCGCCAAAATCGCGCACACAGGCTGGGACAGATTTTCAGCGACGCTTCAGGTAGGCTTTGCAACATACCTACTTTGATAACTGGGTCCCTGGAATCCTGGTTATTGAATATGTAACCGTTAAACAAAGTTTGTATTGGTTTGGACTATGAAATGCAGATGCCTCTAATAAAAAAAATATTAAAAAAAAAAAGATTGAGAGTCAGGGGAGAGGGAAACTAGAGAGGGAAAATATTTCCCTGACTCTAAATTTGAAGAAGGGTTTCTTGAGCAGACAAAGAGAGCCGAAGCATTTTAAACCTAGTGCTCAAATTATACACAAAAAGCTGGAGATACTCAGCAGGACAGGCAGCATCTTCATTTTTTAAAGTGACTTTTAAATGGTTCTCTTGTTCCTGATTGAAATCACATTATCACCAATTTGGCTGGCATAATACAAATAGTGTTCATCAATCGTGTTATATCGCATTTGTGTTATGGAAACGCATTACAGCAGATCTAATCTGCAGTTTATTTTGTTCAACAAAACTGTATTAAAACGAATCTCATGAATTGTGAGCAAGAGTCAGTCCAATCTTATTGGGACATTGCATATTACCCGCTTGCACGTGCCCATCTGAACTTCAGTGCTGTTTGGGTATATTCTACAATGTTGGAACTAATAGACAATGTAAACAGCCTGCACTTCTCATTAGCAGTCATGAAATTCTGCACATACTGAAGTTCACATGACCTTAATAACCTTGCAGCTCTTCAACCTCCACGTCCCTTCATTCCAAAGATTATGGAAACGTTCTCATTGAGTTCAATGAAATGTACTAATAGCAGCACGATACATCAGGACAAGGAATTTCATGAAGCAGAATTGTGTAACCATAGAGTTTTAATTGACAATTGATGAAGTTTGTGGATTATTATTTGGAGACAGTGGTTTCAACCTCACAAAGAGAGGGATGGAATTAAATTCAAATTGTTGAATACATATTTTAAAAGCAAATATTTTTATAGAGCTCATGACATAACAGGTTCACTAATGCCCTTTGGGAAGAATCCTGTTAACCTTCCCTGCTCTGTGATTTGCGACTGTGGACTTGCTTCAAAATAGCTGACTTGGAACATAAATGGTCTAGGAAGATGTGTAGGAAGGAACTGCAGATGTTGCTTTACACTGAAGATAGTCACAAAAATGCTGGAATAACTCAGCGGGACAGGAAGCAACTCTGGAGAGAATGAATGGGTGATGTTTTAGGTCGAAACCCTTCTTCAGAATGAGAGTCAAGGGGAGAGAGAAACAAGAAATATGGAAGGGTAAGGGGACAAAGATCAAGGGAAATGTAGAAGAGTAGAAATGTAGAATTTTTAGCTAGGGGAAGGTGACAACGAGGCATATAAGGTAAAATGAATCAGGAGGAGATTCAAGCTAGTTGGAGAACTAGGATAGGGGAGGGATGGAGAGAGAGGGAAAACAAGGGTCACTTTAAGTTAGAGAAGTAAATATTCATACCACTGGGTTGTAAGTTGCCCAAGAAAAATATGAGGTGCTGTTCCTCTAATTTTTTCCACCACTGTCATGCACTGACATGCATTGTGATATTTACTGATTCATTAAGTATTTTGACCTTACAATTGCTTAGAATAATGGCTTCAGTAACTGCTTTGACACTGTGATTGATAAATGTTAAAATACTATACAGTATGCCCCCATGTTATTACGGACCTCTTTATAACAGATTTTGATCATAGCGGATGTAATGCAGCTCTTTTTCTCCGATCACATCCGTCCTCTTACACAGTCTCAGCCAATCCTTGCCCATTTCCCTCCATCAGGACATCAACTCCTTCTCATGTAGCTTCACATACCACATACCAGCTCAATGAAGATGGACTGGATGATGTTCACCACTCTGTAGGTTCAGGCAGTCGAGAGCAGAACAGTCGCCACACCAGGCCAAGGGGCATCCGTCGAAATACTTTCTATAGTGCACCTGTAGAAATTCAAGGGAATCCTCGTGGGCATGATAAATCTTCTCAGATATCAGTGCTAGTGGCATGAATGCTTAAGAACTTGAAGTTGTTCCTTTATTTAAGTAAGTATGTTCATGCATTGGAAATAATTCAGAGAAGGTTCAGATTCAGATTCAGATTCAATTTTAATTGTCATTGTCAGTGTACAGCACAGAGACAACGAAATGCATTCTCACAAAGGGTGGTGGGTGGATGGAACAAGCTGCCAGATGAGGTAGTTGAGGCTGGGACTATCCCAACGTTTAAGAAACAGTTAGACATAGATACACGGATAGGACGGGTTTGGAGGGATATGGACCAAGCGCAGACAGGTGGGACTAGTGTAGCTGGGACATGTTGGCCGGTGTGGGCAGAAGGGCCTGTTTCCACACTGTATCATTCCATGACTCAATGACTCTTAAGGTTTATTCAAATAATATCTTGAATGGTTTTCTTGGGAAAAGGTTATTCAAGCTTGTCTTGAATTTACTGGAGTTCAGAAGGGTGAGAGGAAACTCGATTGAAACATAAGTTCTTGATTGGTATCGACAAAGTGGATGAGGAGAGATGTTACCTCATGTTTTTATTTTAAAATGGGTCATCCATTTTAAGATAAAGATGCAGGCATTTTTTTCTATCTTGGTTTGTAAGCCTTTAAAACACTGGTTTAAGAGGCAGTGATTTTAAAATGGGTCGATATTTGATATATTTGTGTGAAATGTAATGCTGTATAGCGTTGAGGGTTTCAGTCAGCCAATTTTGATCTGACCAAATGTGAACCAGTATTGCCAGGCTGAGAGGTCAGCTTTTCCCAGTTCATTTTTTTGTGCAGGTTTTATTTTTCCCTACGGTTCTTGAATAGGTGTTAAGATAATTAGTAACTTTAAAACTGTCTTCTTGCGATGGTTTCAGCTCGAGAGTATAGGAGAGTGAATGGAAATTCAAGGTGATCCATATTGATGGTTTGTACAAGGTTGTATTTACTGCTTTGCATTTGCTCTTCATGATTTCGCAAGATTATTTTCCTGGGGCAAGCTTGTGACTGCATTGTATTTATTGAGATTTACTCTCCTCTTCACAGGTCGTTTATATGCTATGCAGACTGGAATGAAAATTGATAGTAAAACACCAGAATGTCGCAAGTTCTTGGTGAAACTCATGGATCAGCTAGAAATTGTAAGTATTAATTTGAAACCTCATTCTTCAAACAGTCAGCCTCCTTGATGTTGCACAAAGCGATTCAAAGCATTAAATAGTTTATTTTATATAATATAAGTACAATACAATAGGTGCAGGAGTAGGCCATTTGGCCCTTCGAGCCAGCACCGCCATTCAATGTGATCATGACTGATCATCCTCAATTAGTACCCCTTTCCTGCCTTCTCCCCATATCCCCAGACTCCGCTATTTTTTTTTTTTTTTTTTTTTTTTTTTGTTTATTTTATTAGAAGTTAATACAGCACAAAACAGTACAGTGGCACCCAATTTTAGGTGCCAACTATGTAATACCGTAATCCATTCTATGTACAACCTCTAGTTTTATGTTATAAGAAGGAAGTAAGCAGGACAAGAAAAAGAAAACAATAGAAAGGGGAAAAAGTGGAAAAATAGATGGTAGAGAGTAGAAAAACGTGAAGTGTGTATATAAAAAATAAAAAAAGGAAGAGAGAAAGTGGAAAGTAGAAATAGAAGAGAAGGCCCCTTAAAAGAGAATTTTTCAAATCTGTATTCGGAGATGTAGCTCTATCCGCGTCATGAACTGAAATCAGCAATCCTTACGGTACCGCTGCATCACATGATTCCAAAAAGTCGATGAAAGGAGACCAACTCCTTAAGAATTGGTCATATTTATCTATTAGTCGGAGTCTCATTTCTTCAAGGCGTGCTATGTCCATCATATTCCTGATCCACATTTTAACAGTTGGTGTGGTTGTATTTTTCCAAAATTTAAGTATCAATTTCTTTCCAATTATTAACCCATAATTTAAAAAAACATTTTGATCTTTATTTAAATTGGTATCTTCTCCTATTATTCCAAATATAATCCATTCCGTTTTGGGTTCTATTCTTGACTTGAAAATCTTTGTAAATATATCAAATATATCACTCCAAAATTTATTCAACTTTGTACATCCAACAAATGAGTGTGTTATATTAGCGTTTTGAAACAAACATTTATCGCATCTGGGAGAGACGTTTGGATAAAATTTATTCAACCTCGTTTTTGAATAATATAGTCTATGTAATAATTTGAATTGAATTAAATTATGTCTTGCATTAATAGAACAGTTATGTGTATTCATCAAATACTTTTCCCATCTATCCTTCGAGATCTTTATCATTAGCTCTTGTTCCCAATCTTCCCTTAATGCTTCTGTTGAGGGTGATTCTCTATTTAATATATTATTATAAAAGTATGATATTAATTTTTGTGAATCAGCCTTAATATTCATTGCTTCTTGTAAAGGATCTAAAAATATAGTTTGAAATCTATGTGTATATTTCTTCATAAAGTCACATACCTGTATATATTTAAAATATTGATTATCCTTCAATTTAAATTTTAATTTTAATTGTTGAAATGATAACAGTTTGCCCACTTCATACATATCCCCTACTTTCCTAATCCCCAGTCTATCCCATTGTTGATATGTGTTGTCGATGAGAGAAGGTTTGAATGCGGGGTTGTTCAATAGTGGGGTTAGTACTGATAAATTATTTAATTTCAAGGATACTTTTATTTGTTTCCAAATTCTTATTATATTGTGAATAATTGGGTTCTTCTTATATATTATACTATTCAATTTTATCGGTGAGAGCAGGATCGTTCCTATATCGTGCGGATAGCACTCCTCTTTCTCCATTCTTATCCACTCCAACTGCTGAGTGGAACTATCCAGCCAGTATATTATGTTCTTAATATGCACTGCCCAGTAGTAATATATAAAGTTAGGTAATGATAAACCCAGACTCCGCTATTTTTAAGAGCCTTATCTAGCTCTCTCTTGAAAGCATCCAGAGAACCTGCCTCCACCGCCCTCTGAGGCAGAGAATTCCATTACTCACCACTCTCTGTGAGAAAAAGTGTTTCCTCGTCTCCGTTCTAAATGGCTTACTCCTTATTCTACAGGAGCGAGAAGATGCCAAAAGGAGCCACATGAGTAGTTAGTGTTCAAAGGAGTTACAAGGAACTGCAGATGTGGGTTTACAAACAAAGGCACAATGAGCTGGAGTAATTCAGTGGGTCAGTCTGCGTGGTTGGGCTTCATTGTTATAAAAGCAGATGAATGTGCATTTAAGCGAGGCAATTGTATTCCATCAGCAGAATTTCAATACAATCAGAGAAATATACATTGTTTTTACCCTGCTGCCCACTTTCTATGAATCAATATAACAAGGAGTCCCACAGAAATGCCTTTTTCTGAGAGTAACAACGATATGAGAGCATGGCCAGACTTTGATGATATTAGGTGCCGGCTTGAAACAGTTCTTCCTGTAAATCCCTGGATGGTGGGGAGGTCAATACCTGTGATGGCCTGGGCAATGATCACTACTTTCTGCGGCCACTATCGTTCCTGGGCATCCGTTACCGAACTGAGCTGTGATACAACCAGTCAGTGTGGTCTTCTTCCACACTTGTAGAAGTTTGATTGTATATTTGGCGACATGCTTAATTTCTTCAATCTTGCAAGGATATACAGGCATTTATGGGCTATTGGCAGTTAGGGCAGTCTTTGGTCCTTCTGCAAGACGTGGGAGATCAATGTGTTGGGTGCAGGATAGATCTTCAGATATGCGCATACCCTAAAACTTGAAGCTGTTGACTCTCACTGTCATTCTGCTGATGAAGGCAAGTTCATGGAATCATGGCTTGCCCTCCTGGAAGTCAATAGGAAGCTTTTAAAAAAATAGATTTAGCAATTATAATGAATTTCTTAACATTGAAAGTAATTAGGAATAACTGTGATGTTTACCCGTGGACTGAAATACCATGCCATTGAAATGACATAGGCAAGGAACTGTAGATGCTGGTTCACAAAAACAGGTACAAAGTGCTGGAGCAACTCAGTTTTGTTTATTTTTGTCACATATATCGAGGTACAGTGAAAAGCTTTTAGTAGCATGCTCCCCAGTCAAAGAAAATACTATATATGAGTGCAATAAAGCCGTCCGCAGTGTACAAATACAGGATATATTATTTGTGTAATATTTGGTGCAAGATAAAGCCGGGTAAAGATACTTCAAAGATCTCCAATGAGGTAGCTAGGAGGTCAGGACCACCAGCCAGATGGTGAGAGGACGGTTCAGTTGCCTGATAACAGCTGGGAGGAAACTGTCCCTGAAACTGGAGAAATGCATTTTCAAACTTATGTACCTTTTGCCTGATTCCCATCAGTGGAGAGAGGGAGTGGTCAGGCTAAGACTGGTTGTTGATTATGCTGGTGGTCTTCCCGAGGCATTGTAAGGTACATGGAGTCAATGGAAGTGGAGTTTGTTTGTGTGATGGTCTGGGCTACGTCCACCACTCTCTGTGATTTCTTACTGTCTTGAATGGAGCTGTTCCCTAACCATGATGTGATGCATCTCGGTAAAATGATTTAAATGGTGCATCTGCAAAGTTGGTGAGGGTTGTTGGGGCCACTCCAAACTTCTTGAGCCTACTAAGGAAGTAGAGGTGTTGGTGGAAGGCGAAGGAGAGAAATTGATGTAAATCTAATTGGGTTACAGGGAAGAGAGTGGGATGGGGTGGTGGGGTGATGGGCAGATGTTTGTAGTACAACTCAATGTTGGGTACAACTCAATGTTCTAAGCAACCCAAGTGGAATATGAGGTGTTGTACGTCCAGTTTATGTATGGCTTCGATCTGTCAGTACAGGAGGCTTAGGACGGAAAGGTCAGCAGGGGAATGGGAAGGATAGTTAAAATGGTGAGCAGCTATTGCTATATGATCCAGCAAGTCGTGGCTGATCGAGCACTTGTTCGCCAACGCAGTCGCCTAGTCTAAACTTGGTCTCACAGTTATAAAGGAGGCACATCGGGAACACCGATGTGGCCTCCTGGTGGCATGGTGGTGCAGCAGTAGTGTTGCGGCTTTAGACCGCCACAGACACGGGTTCGATTCTGCCATCGGTGCTATATGTACTGAGTTTATACCGTGTCCTCTATAATGTTTGGGACAAAGACCCATCATTTATTTATTTGCCTCTGTTGTTCCACATTCCAAAGACGTAGGTTTGTAAATTAAATGGCTTCTGTAAATTGTCCCTAGTGTGTAGGTAGAACTAGTGTACGGGTGACCACTGGTCAGCGTAGACTCGGTGGGCCAAAGGGCCTGTTTCCTTACTCTATCTCTAAACTAAACTAAACCAAATGCAGTAAATGAGTTTGGAGGAGATGCACGTGAACTCTGTCTCACCTGGATGGAGGTGAGGGAGGAGGAATTTGCATTTGAGATATTAGTTTAGAATTAAAATGATATCCCTCTAACTTATGTAATCTAAATGTAGCAATGAAACAAACTAAAACATAGCTCCATTCATGAAGAAAGAGGGCAAGTGGAGTTATTTGTTTCTCTATATTTTGTCTTCATTTTCATTGAATAAAATCCTTGTATAACTTCCATCTCTACAAATATCTCCTATTCTCCAAATTAACCTGAAACCAGGATTTCACAGATTTGTGGTGTAAAATCAGCAGTAATATTCATCTGTGGTTAACATTTTTTCCACTCTTGCAGCCTGATGCACGTGTGTAGCTCACTGTTCCCCAGAAACGACCAAGTTTAGGTGCGAGAATCATGTTCCAGGTGCTGTGTAACAGCAGTTGCCAGTGAAAGGGGTCATTCAGCATTTACACAAGAAAGATAGTTGTTTTTCCTAGCCTCCATTTCTCAAAGAGGAACTTGGGCATAAAAAGAAAAACAAGGTAAATTCTACACGTTTGGTGTAGAAATGTTGGCTAAAGGCTTATTTATATAGAATTTTATTTTGTTAGGACCCTGAGAGGCCACTGGCTAAACCCTAATTCAAAGGGTGATTGATTTACAAGAATAGTTTGCAAGGGAGTTGTCTGATACAAGTAATAACAATTGCACAAAGAGTAGTTTCAGCACAGAGAATTGAATCATTCAGAATTGATCTGAGATGAGTTCATTTCAGTTAAGGGTTTAAATGAACTGAAAAATTAACTTTTTGAACTGGGTAATTTTAAATGTGGCACTTTACTTCACAGTTTCACTTCTTCGTGATTTTTCCTTTGCTGCATGCTGAGCTCTGCGTTGTTGCAAGTCCCACCTTCAATTGATTACTTTGTTTCAGGAATGAGGCTTTGTTTTGTGAATTGTGTTCTATCCCAATCATCTCAATGAATTAGCTTTAAAGGTTCAACGGTCAGTTAATTGTCACGTGTACCAATTAAGGTACATTGAAACTCGAGTTACCATACAGCCATACTTAAAAAAAAGCAACAAGGCAAACAACTACATAAAAGTTAACATAAACATCCACCACAACTTGTGTTTAGGATTGAAGCTTGAGGTTCAAATTACTGAATTCATAGTCTTGCTACTCCATTATAGATTTCCCTTCTTCCATTACAGGGACAAAAAATATTTTTCCTGTGAAACATTACTCTTTTTTTCTATTGAAGATACTTTTATTATCCATCTCTCTTCCGGAAGGTGCTGATTGATCATCTTGATTTGCTATGCTGTTTCCATGGTGCTGTTAGGTTGGGAACGTAAAGCCTAACAACAGCAACAAGGAAGTAGCATTTGTCCAAATCAGGATATTGTTCTGACTTGGGGCAATGATTTGTTGCACTTGCCCTTTTTCGGAGTTACACAGGTAATAGATGCAGTTGAAGTAATCTTGATGAGTTGTTATTTTTCTGCAGTGGCAGTCTCTTTTCTACTTCCTAAATTGCTGGAAATTATTAGATGATGCGAATCATGACATTAATACACATAACATGAATTATCAAATCTTTCCGTAATCAATTTAATAATTCATTAGGCTTACAGCAATTTCTCAAATGCACCAGCAGAACTGGTTTAAGAAATACTTCTATTTGTATTCTAATAACAGGCTGTCGTCATTTTAATCTTACACGGGTTTAAATGATGGCTAAATGTATTTATGGATGAAAAGCTCAATCTATGTGTAGGAATGTAGTGTTGAAACTGCTACCACACCTCATCTGGCACAACATGGGCAAAATGTAGTAGCAAAAATATGAAAGTAATTATGTTTCTGGTTTTAAAAATAGTTCTGGTTTTGATCTGCCATTACCACTGTTCCTCTGCAGTTAGGATTTAACTACTGTATTGTCCTCAGTATTTGGATAGGATAATGTCTGTTCACCCATTGCAACTTAAGCAAAGGGAAATGAGCTCTGCTAAATCAGTCTTCCGGTGGGTGTAATGAAGCAAGCCTAAAAATTCATTGCTTTACCAACTTTATGCGGATTGGCTCAATTGCAAACATTTCTCCTCATTAGGTATTTACACTTGCAGGTTTTCAACTGGATACTGTAATTGGATAGTGCATTTCTCCCTTCCTGGTAGGTCAAGAGAGAGAGTCAAGAGACAAGAGTCAATTTAATTGTCATTTGGACCCCTGGAGGTCCAAACGAAATGCCGTTTCTGCAGCCATACATT
This sequence comes from Leucoraja erinaceus, assembly GCF_028641065.1. Taxonomy (NCBI): domain Eukaryota; kingdom Metazoa; phylum Chordata; class Chondrichthyes; order Rajiformes; family Rajidae; genus Leucoraja; species Leucoraja erinaceus. The sequence continues at coordinate 21,094,320 of NC_073384.1, read as the reverse complement.
ACACACAAATAGACCCCAGACACAACATAATTACATTTAACATAAACATCCATCACATAGCTGTGATGGAAGGCCAAATAAACTTATCTCTCCACTGCACTCTCCCCCCCCCCCCCGATGTCAGAGTCAAAGTCATAGCCCCCGGCTGGCGATGGCGATTGTCCCGCGGCCATTAAAGCCACGCCGGGTGGTGCGAGGTCGCACACCGGGTCTTGGTGTTGGAGCCCCCGGTGTGCGCTCGCAGAGTCCGCGGCCATTCCAGCCGCGCGGGGCAGTGATGTCAGGCCCCGCTCCAGGAGCTCTTCAACCCCGCAACTCGGGCGGGAGAAGTCGCCGTTGCAGGAGCCCCGAAAAGCGGTCTCCCTCCAGGGAGCCGTGGGCTCCCGGCGCCGTCGTCCACAGACCCGTCGCCGGAGCCTCCGACTCTCCGGTAGCAGCAGCAGCAGCAGCAGCAGCAGCAACAGCAGCGCTCCTCCACCGCTCCACCCGCTCCGGACTCGGCCAGCTCCGCGACGGCAACGGTGAGTCGACACCTGAGTCCCCGGCTTCTTCCTGTTGGAGGCCGCTCCTCGTTGCGGCCTCAACGACACCTGAGACCCGACGAGAAAAAGGTCGGGTTTCCAGTGCAGGGAGAGATTCAAAAAGTTTCCCCGCCCCCCCACACACACACCCCAACATAAAATAACAAAAACTACATAAAAACACAGACAAAAAATAATAAAAACGCGGACAGGCTGCAGAGGCAGCTGCTGGCCAGAGCCGCGCCGCCTACCGGCGCAATTGTAGGTGCAATTGTACTGCTGTATCACATTCATCATTAAGATTCAAGAGTTTATTGTCATGTGTCCCAGATAGGACAATGAAATTCTTGCTTTGAATTCAACACAACAGAATATAGTAGGCATAAATAAATACAGAACAGATCAGTGTGACCATATACCATTGAATACATATATATATATATATATATATATATACACATACACATAAATAAGCAGATAAAGTGCAATGGGCTATTAATGTTCAGAGTTTTGTTTTAGTTGAGTTTAATAGCCTGATGACTGTGGGGAAGTAGCTATTCCTAAACCTGGATGTTGCAGATTTCAAGCTCCTGTACCTTCTACCTGAAGGCAGTGGGGAGATGAGTGAGTGGCCAGGATAGTGTCGATCCTTGATGATGCTGGCAGCCTTTTTGAGGCAACGACTGCGATAGATCCCCTCGATGGTAGGGAGGTCAGAGCCGATGATGGACTGGGCAATGTTTACAACTTTTTGCAGTCTTTTCCACTCCTGGGCGCTCAAGTTGCCGAACCAAGCCACGATGCAACCGGTCAGCATGCTCTCTACTGTGCACCTGTAGAAAGAAGTTCGAGAAAGTCCTCCTTGACATACCGACTCTCCGTAACCTTCTCAGGAAATAGAGGCCTGATGTGCTTTCCTTATAAGCACAGTACAGTTGAGATTGAAATAGTGTAGGAAAGAACTGCAGATGCTGGTTTAAATTGAAGATAGACACAAAATGCTGGAGTAACAGCAGGACAGGCAGCATCTCTGGAGAGAATGAATGGGTGACGTTTCGGGTTGGGACCCTTCTTCAGATTCCAGCATTTTGTGTCTACCTGAGATTGAAAAAGGCTGTGTTTCACCAAAGTGGATTGATCAGTTTATAAGTCGGTGGCTAGGGAAAAAGCAACCAGCTGTGAAACCATTTAAATACCACTAAATTTGTGCCATAGAATGAAATCATCCTTTAACTCAATTATCTGACAAGAAATGAGGCCGCACCTATAGTGAAATTGAATTCAGCAAATTATTAGACTGCTGAAAATTGGAGGTAGTTATTTGATACGGGCTGTCAATGAGTTTAATAAAGTGGGGAACCTTTTCTCAGCTGGTGTTGAGCATTCTTAGAGATTTTAGTGTTGTGTTATTCAGTATTGCTGTCCTTGACATTTGAGTAAAACAATAATATCTGCATTGTTTACAGCTCAGTCCTCCTCTGCATAAACCTGTTATTTGACTGGGTCTCAAATGGTAGTTCTTAACCTTTTTTGCTCCGAGGATGTTATTCAAAGTTGCCAGAACCCCTCCTCATAGCAACCAACTAGTTATCTCCACAATGTCAGTCACATTGTCATACAAATGTGGTTAGGAACATAAGAAATGAGTTTAGGCTGTGTGGATCCCTGAGCCAACTCCATTGATGATCTGACATTGTCCACGGATCAATTTTCCTACTTGTTTCATCATAATCTACAGATGTCACACCTAGCTGTCTTAGCCATGAATATATTCAACGATCCCACCTCCACAGCTCCGATTTAGAGAAATACAGCAATTAACAAACAAATATAATGTACCCAAGTTTGCTTTTTGTGCAAAACTAGATCCAATGAGCGTTGAGGGTAATTACTTCAAAGGGATAGAAATAGGCTGTGAATAGAATATAATGTGGAAACATGTAAAATCATCCATTTTTATTTTTTAAAACAACGTAAGGTATTTTCTTAATGGTGTGAGGTTTAAAAGTATTAGTGTTCAGGGAGACTTGGGGTCTATAAAACTGGAAGTTAACATTATGTGCAGTGACAGGAAATTCAATAGTAAATTGACCTCAATGCAAAAGGGGATTGAGTGCAGTTATGTAGAGCCCTGGTGACACTGCACTTAAAGTATTCTGTGCCGGCTTGGTTAACCGCCTCAGAAAGAGATATGCAGTTTTCTGGAGGAAATGCAGCAAAGTAGATGTAAGAATGATTCTTTTGGTTGGGGTATCTGAGGATAATACTCAAAATATAGGGTCAACCATTCAGAACCGAGAAAAAAATATACATCTTCACCTGGAGAGTAGCAATTCTCCATGCTTGTGCACTGTGCTTACTCAGCCATGGAGTAAATTCATAGCATAGATTGATGGGAATTTGAAGTAATCTAGAGACCTGGAGTTTGTACAGGAAAGTGGCACTGAAGTAAAAGTTCAGCCATGTTCTTAATACACAGCAGAGCAGGTGCCAGAGCTCAGATTCTTGTACTACCTATGCATTCACAAGCCTTTAAGAAGTCACAGGGAACGAATCAGAATGTCAGTCTGGTAAATCAAGCTACATGCGCTGGGTGATTCAGCTATGTGACTATTGTTACTGTCACTGCTGCTGAATCAAGCTGGACTCCTGACAACGACGACACCAAATATAGCCAGGGCCACTGCTGCTGGTCCTCTTCACCTTCCTGGCAGCTGGTACGATGTGGCCACTGACTGCACCAAATTCTGTGGCTCCTCTGATTGCACCAAATTCTGTGACACTTATGGGATAGGGGTGTCAAAGCTACTGGTTCGGAGAGCTTCTGCAGCTGCCTGTAAGCCTGCACTGTTGACTTTCCTGGATCTGCTGTCTCCAGGCTGGGCCCCTTAACACCGCCACCACTGGATCCTGCTGCCCTTCCTCTTCCCCTACCTCCAATTCTGACACTACCCTGCACACCTCTCTCTCATCTGAGTATCTTCTTCCACCTTCATAGTAGCACTTCATATTTAGCTTAGATAATGCCCCATCCCTCTTATTTCCCAGGTCAGCTTGTTCCTTTCCCATCCTTCATAGGCTCATCTCCCATCCTTGAGTCCGACGTTTACTTTTTATTCATCCCCTCTTTCCCCTCCCCTCTGTCATGTTCATGTCATAAGAACAGGATTAGGCCATTCGGTTCATCAAATCTACTCCACTGTTCAATCGTACTGGATCCATGTTTACCTCTCAACCCCATTCTCCTGCCTTCTCCCCGTAACATTTGACACCCTTACTAATCAAGAACCTTTCAATCTCCCCTTTAAAAATACTCAAAGACTTGTATTGTAAAGACTTGTATTGTAAAGACTTGTCAAAGACCGTCCAGAGAGGCTTGCATTCCAGACCACATTCATCTTTCAGCGGAAGGACATGACTACTCAGTCGTCTGTGGCAATGAATTTCACAGTTTCACCACCTCTGGCTGAAATTCATTCTCCTCTCCCCTCTAAAGGAACCTCTTTTTATATTGAGGCTGTGCCCTCTGGTCCTACACTCTCTCACTAGTGGAAACATCCTCTCCACATCCACTCAATCCAGGCCTCCTCCACCCATATCCCTCCCTCTGGCGTTACATTTTATACTACCTCTTATTTGTTTATATTACAACTTTCTTATCCTTTTCACCTCCAGCCATTGTCACCTGTGGGCCTGTCCTACTTAGGCGATTTTTTCGGCGACTGCCAAAAAATCTTCAACATGTTGAAAAGTTTTCGGCGATAGTGGCGACAATTTTGGCTGCCATAGGTTGTCACCAGGTTAACGTAGGTTGTCGCCAGGTGACGTAAGTTGTCGCCAGTGCTGACTTTGGTGAATTCCATTGTCCTAGTCGCTAACAGTCGCCTAAAAAAATCACCTAAGTGGGATAGGCCCATAAGTCCACTCATCTCCCATTAGCCATTCAATTCAATTCAACTTTAATGTCATCGCACAAATACAAGTATGAGTACAACGAAATGCAGTTTTGCGTCAGTCCGTAGTAGTTGTGCATAAAGAAATTAAAAAAAATAGAAAGAGAGAAGATACAGAATAATCAAAAAAAATACAGAATAATTAAACAATGGGGACGGAGGGACCGGAGAAATCTATCGGCGGGACTCCGAGTTCAGCAATGTGATTGCATTATTGTAGAAAGGTAACCATGCCCCTCTCCTCACCCATATCTATCTATCATTTGCCAGGCTTAGCCCCAACCTTAACTCTCTCTTCCAGCTTCCTCCCCCTTTACTATTCCATCAGTTTGAAGAAAAGGCCAGGTCTAAAACATCATCTGCCATTTTTCTCCACATGCCTCATGACCTGTTGAGTTCCTCCAGCACTGTTTTTGTTCAGGATTCCAGTATCTGCAGTTCCTTGTGTCTCCATATTATCATTATCATCTAGAGCAATGGCTGAAAAGTATGGTGCGATTAAGGTTAGCCGTCTAGAGAGGCTTGCATTCCAGACCACATTCATCTTTCAGCGGAGGCACATGACTATTGTATACATGTACCACATCCCGCAAAATAAACGCACACATATATGACGTATATAAATACAGGCACATATGCGTACATACACTTAGGCATGTTAAATATATATAGATCTAGCCAAGTAGTAAAATGTGAAAGAGGAAAAAAGGATAATGACAATTGTTCACAATGTTTTTCAGATAGAATTTTAATTATATTTCTGAGGTACTTACTATGAGACTCCGTCTCTGAGATGCGCTTTGCGAATAAAGCCTCCTGTATTTTATTGCCAGTCTTTGATGTGCTGAAGTGACGGTGATATAATATTGATGAAAGATTTGTTAATTCTATGCCAAGTTTGATTTATACTATTTCCAAATATCTATCCTCTGTGGACAGAAAGCTTTCCCAAATTCCTGGTGGTTGTGATTGGTAACCTGCCCAAAACAGGATGACTTTTCATTTTGTTTTTAATTTAACAGTCTGGCAGTTGATTATTTTTCTTTGTGCTCGAGAATGGAATTTCTTGACAGGTTAAAACACTACCTTCTCACTCACGTGAAATTGGCTTGTATAGCACTTTTTCTTACTTGCCACATAGGCCTCTTCCCACTGTCCATGTTGCTGATTCCGCTGCTTAAATTTCATAATGAATTTGTAATTGAACACAGCCCCCCCGCCCGATATCTACAATCTACACCCTTTCCGTCATTAAGTGGTTGGATCATATGCAAGAACAAAAGTCCTTGCCGTTACTATTTCTCCTCGTTTCCCTGTCCTTTGTAACTCACTGACTTCATGCTTTTATCACATATTTTCCAACTGCCCATATGCTGGTATTATTTTGGTTCCGAGGCACAGTTGATCAGTGATTTACCACATTATAATTTGTATGAAGTTATTGCACTTAACTCCATAATCAGCTGCTGTAAAAATGTCAAACCGTGTATGCAGTGTTAATTCTTTCAGCACTGAAGAATCTGTTCATCTGGTGAAGAAGTGGTCACTTGTACGCTTTTGGAATACATCCTGTAAACTTTTGATGGTTATAAAGAAGAGCTTTGTAAGAATCCTTCTTAATTAACATTACTGAATTAATTCTTGTATATGAGATTTTTATAGAATTGGAAGCATTTTTAATATATGGAAAAGGGCAAGCCATACAGTGGGCTAAAATGGCATAGTAGTTGCATTTCGCTTGTCCTTATTGTGAAATGTGTGTATGATCAACCACTAGCGTTATGAAAACATACAATTTGGGAGCAGAAATAGGGCACTCAACCCCTCGAGACTGTTCCACCGTTCAGTAAGATCATAGTTGATATGATACTAACCTCAACTCCATATTCCTACACATCACAATAACCTTTCACACGATTGCTTGTCATGTATGTGCTGAAGACTATTGCCAGAATTTTATGAGTTCCCTCTGGGGTTGGTAATTTTTTTTAACTATTCCTGCAGCCAGTTATCTCACAGTTCAAAAATAATGAGGCAAGTGCCATGTTTGGTTCAGATAGGAATTCCAATCCATTAATATCACAGCAGGCAGCCTCGTGGATGGTAGATTGTGGTTGAATTAAGACCACGTGAAGGTTTTAGTAGCAGTTAAGTTACTGGACTGGTGATCACAGATATGCGACATCGATGCAGAAACCTAACAGCAGTTACTATGAATAAAATTCAATTTATTAAATTAAAATCTAGAATCTAAATGCGTATCTTAGTATTATCTTAATAACCTCAAATTATTAAATCGGTGTAAAAACCCATCCAGTTCTCTCGCATTCTTTGGAGAGCAAAATTATAATTTTTATCCGGTCTGGCCTAAAGTGTCTCCTTGGTTCAGGGCAATTTTTGACAGTAAAAATTTCACCAAATATCAGTGACATTTGCAGCCTGTGAATGATTAAATTAAGAAAGAGGTAATTTTAGATATTTAAAAAATTGAATTAAATTGATACCAATAACTATCGGTCAGTGGTTGAATCCAGTCTCATAAGAAGGGTTTTTGTCAGTAAAGTAAATTTGGAAAAAAGTATAGACAAGTAATGAGGATGTAAGTAAAATAAATTTAGTCATCCTGTCTCTTCCTATAAATACTCAATGGGCTAAAAGTTGCTGACAAACTCCGTGAGAATAAACGTTATTTAAATGCAAACAACACAGGAATTTTCAGGCAAAGGCGAATTTGTAATGAAAGGTTTCAAAATTGTTGTCCAAGATGAAAGAAGGTCGCCTGTGTAACACCTATAATTATGTGGTTCCTGTATGTGCACTATAGATAGAAACTAAACTAAAGAAGATTGGAGCCAGTGTACTTTTACCTGCCATGGTTCGTGTTAGTTATTAATGGGCATACTCTCTCATTAAATATTAAGTATTACACATGCAGTCCTATTTTTAGTGGAGCTAGAGGCATCACAGGCTAAGCCAGCATTTCTTGCACTTCCTAATTATTGTTGAGACGATAATTGAGCAACAAACCTTGAAATTTTGCAGCCCTTCAGGTAAAGATGCTCCCAAATAATCACCTGATTGCAACTTCCAAAATTTACATTGGTAATAATGAAACAAATGACAATATGTTTCCAAGTTAGGATGGTGTGCGACTTGAAGAAGAACCTGCAGATGGTGGTGTTCCCATGCGCTGACTTAATGGAAAAAGTCACAAGTTTGAGAAATGATGTTCCAGTAACCTAGACATGTAATTGAAAATGTTAATTGATAGTTTGAAACTTTTGTAACTGTACCTATTTCTTTGTCTCATTTTATTCTGGCCAAAATATTTTGTTTGTACGCAATTTGACATTGAATTCCAACACATGCTTGCTTTCCTCTGCAAATAATTTCTAATGTTACAAGAGTCAAAGAAGCAGAGCACAGGAATTGGCCTATCAGCCTACCATGTCTCTGCTAACAATCAAGGTCCTGTCTATCTCAATTTCATTTACCAGCATCTGGTCCATAACTACTTATGCCTTGGTAATCAAAGTATTCATCCTGATGCATTGTAAACATGAGAATATCTGCCTCCACCACTTTCGCAGGAGGTATGTTCTAAACTTGAATTAAAACTGAATTAAATAAAATCTGCTTCAGATTCTCTCTAAAATTCTTATTCCTCCCTCTCTAGGCATCTCTTCACTGGGGAAAACGTTTATTGCTGTTTACAGCATCTATTCCTTTCATAATTTTGTATATATCTTAGAAACATAGAAACGTAGACAATAGGTGCGGAATAGGCCATTCGGCCCATCGAGCCTGCACCGCCATTCAATATGATCATGGCTGATCATCCAACTCAGTATCCTGTACCTGCCTTCGCTCCATACCCCCTGATCCCTTTAGCCACAAGGGCCACATCTAACTCCCTCTTAAATATAGCCAATGAACTGGCCTCAACTGCTTTCTGTGGCAGAGAATTCCACAGATTCATCACTCTCTGTGTGACACATTTTTTTCTTCAATGCTAGTGTGGCGGCTCTCAAGGGTCGGGCCACCCCAACTATCAAACCCCTCGACACGGGAATGGTTGGGTCCAGAGCTAGAGGGATATAAGGCAAGGGTTTGGGTGCCATCTTCCTCTTGCGGACTTCTCTGATACCAAGAAGGACATAATAAAAGGTACCTCCCGAAACACCTGGCTCCTCGATTTCATTTCGGGACTTACGCCCCACACTAGTGTCATTTGTAAGCTTACTAACCATGCCACCTGAATTCCCATTGGAATTGCTATTGCAAATAATGAATTACAATTGAAACACAAAGAATCATTGACATTAAATCCTCTGCTAATTTCTAATTTCTCTTTCAGATGAAGAAACAGTTGGGTGATAATGAATCAATTACTCAAGATGTGGTGGGGAATGCCCACATAGAAAATTATGCCTACAAGATGTTCCTGTATGCGGATACTGAAGATCGTGCTGGAAGATTTCACAAGTGAGTCTTGTAAACTATATTATATAGAAAGAGAATCACAAGTTGCAATGTGCCAACGGAACAGATGGAGTAGACTCGATGGGCCAAATGGCCTAATTCTGCTCCTATGATTTATGAGCAGTGAACATAGAACAGCGCAGCATAGGAACGGGTCCTTTGGCCCACAATGTCCGTGCCGAACATTATGCCAAATCCAACTCTTATCTGCCTGCACATAATCCATACCTCTCAATCCCCTGTAAATCCATGTTCCTAGGAAAAAGCCTCTTAAACACCAATATCATATCTGCCTTCACCACCACCCCTGGCAGCACATTACAGGCACCCACCAACCTCTGTGTAAAATCCGTTAAACTTTGCACCTCTCACCATGAAGCTATGCCCTCTAATATTTGATATTTCCATCCTGGGAAAAATTGCTCTTTCTACTTTATCTAAGCCTCTCATAATTTAATACACTTCCATCAGGTCTCCCCCCTGGAGATTCCAGTAGTTTCATGAATATTTTCATCTAACGCTTGTGACTATCCTAAGAAACTCTGTGCCTGTTCTGTCATTCAACAAGATCTTGGGTGATTTTCCACAGACACCATTTTCCTTTAGTATCTCCATATCCCTTGCTTCCTTCCGCATCCAGGAATCTAGTGACCTTGCCTTTAAATGCAGTAAATGACTGAACCACAACAGGTCTGGGCAGCAAAATCCAGACATTCAATCATGAATGTTTACCCTTTATTTTGAGACTGTGACTCATTTAGGTTCCTTTTTTGTGTGAAGGAGAGGGAGGGACGAGTCTTCCATCCTGCTCTGTCAACCTTCCAAGAATTTTCCACATTTCATTGAGATCATTCTTTACAAGTCCGTGGAAAGGAAGCCTAGACTGTTCAATCTCCTCAAATATGCCATCCCAGAACCTAATGAATTTTAGAAACAAGAAACTGCAGATGATGGTTTATACCAATGATAGATGCAAAGTGCTGGAGTAAACTCAGCAGGTCAAGCAGCATTGCTGGAGAAAATGGATGGGTTGGGATTCTTCCGACTGATCAGTATGACAACTGCCAGTCTGAAGAAGGGTCCTGACTCGAAATGTCACCCAGAGATTCTGCCTCACCCACTGAGTAATCCCAGCACTTTATGTCTACCTAATGAATCTTATTTCTTTTTACCACTAATCAGTACAATGAAACCTCAGCTATTGGGCATAATGGAGGAGGCACCACACCTCAGGTTTGCCAAGAAGAGCTGGATATATTTCTCCTGGTTTTAACACAACTTCCTATCTCGAACGACTGATCCAGTCGAACCGAATTTCTCCATCTATGATTTATCAACTGGGGAAGGAAGTACTTAGAAATAATTGACATAAACAGACTGTTTTATGATGATGACTCAAAGGCTTAGTTCCTTCAGTATATCTTCTAACAGTGTTCAGGAAAGGAATAAAGATTAACCTTAAAACTCGATGCCAACCTCTTAATGCAAAGACCATTCAATAAATATTAGTGAATAGTCTTAAAACATATTCTTTGTAAAAGGTTACATTCACAGGAATGAGGTTCCCAAGTCTCCAGATCTAAATCTAATTCCAATCCCTGTCCCCAAATCTATCTTGTTGTGGCCCATGCAATGCACTTTCTCCGTAGCTGCAACACCAGATTCTACACTCTAGTTCCTTTCTCTTTACTACCTATTGTACTTGTGTATGGTTTTGATTGTAATCATGTATGGATGTGTTTACTTGGATAGCAATCAAATCCGCTTTCCATCAAAAGACATGACAATAATAAACCAATACCAATTGGATTTTCTGCTTGCACGCAGAATTTGTCCTCATCAATGTTGCTTGCTGTTGGCACCCATGGAAACTCTACAAAAATATCATAAATACTGTAGCTCGTATTAGCCATCTCAATATTGATTGCCGCCAGCTCAAGGAGAAGCCTGCAATTAGAAATCGCTACAGTACCATTTTAACATTGTATTAGAAGAATTGTGAATCACTTTAAATTGATCAAGATTAACTTCTTCAATTGCAAGTTTCACAGAATAGTGATGACCATATTCCTATATTACAGCATGCTGAAACTGACAGTAATCTGTAACTGACAGTAACTGACAGCATTGCCACTTTCATTTGACTGAACATCTCGTATGTGCATGTGACAAATAAACTTGACTTGACTTGACTTGACTTGACTAATCCCTTTTGATCATTTATATTTAGCATTTTATGATATCTTAACGAGACACATTACAAAGCATTTGGTACTATTCCAGCTATAGAATTGTTGTTAAATAAATGGATGCTGTGATGATAGGATGAAACTGGAAGAGATCCTGTATCGTCTGGTGAGGAGGAGCCTCATAGATGCATGTTCTTTGGGGACGGCGATCTTCTGTGACTGCATCCGGTGGCTCATGGCAGAAAGTTACCAGGGTTTTTCTTTAGAGTCCAGTTATAAATTCCTACCCTTTGGGGAAGCATGGAATACAGGCAAATTACTGTATCATCTAAAAACATAAAAGAGATAACACTGAAAATACTCCGCTGTTTCAGCTGCTTATGTGGGAAGAGACAAGTTAACATTTTGGATCTAAGGACCCTTCACTTTCCCCTTTCCTCTGCAGTTTAAAAAAAAATAATCTGCTGCACCTGTAAGTAAAAGCAAAGCAGGTGGAGACTTTAATCCTGGAGTAAGGACTTTGGCTTCCCAGCATCAAGAGTCAAGAGTGTTTTATTGCCATTTGGCCCAGATGGGATAATGAAATTCTTACTTGCTGCAGCACAACAGAATATGTGAATATGTAAACATTTTACATAATGGGGAAGAGAAAAAAAAGTTAAATAAATAATATATATAGTGCAATAATAATATAGTGTTTTGCAGTTCAGAGCTCAGAGCTTATTCATTGTTGTGTTTAATAGTCTAATGGCTGTAGGGAAGAAGCAGTTACTGAACCTGGATGTTACAGTTTTCAGGCTCCTGTATATTCTTCCTGTTGGCAATGGAGAAATGAGTGTGTGGCCAGAATGGTGTGGGTCTTTGATGATTTTGTATGCTTTTTTGAGGGCTTTCAAGTTCAAGTGAGTTTATTGTCATGTGTCCCTGTATAGGACAATGAAATTCTTGCTTTGCTTCAGCACACAGAACATAGTAGGCATTTACTACAGAACAGATAAGTGTGTCCATATACCATAATATAAATATATACACACATGAATAAATAAACTGATAAAGTGCAAATAACAGAAAATGGGTTATTAATAATAAGAGTTTTGTCCGAGCCAGGTTTAATAGCCTGATGGCTGTGGGGAAGTAGCTATTCCTGAACCTAGTTGTTGCAGTCTTCAGGCTCCTGTACCTTCTACCTGAAGGTAGCAGGGAGATGAGTGTGTGGCCAGGATGGTGTGGGTCTTTGATGATACTGCCAGCCTTTTTGAGGCAGCGACTGCGATAAATTCCCTCGATGGAAGGAAGGTCAGAGCCGATGATGGACTGGGCAGTGTTTACTACTTTTTGTAGTCTTTTCCTCTCCAGGGCGCTAAAATTGCCGAACCAAGCCACGATGCAACCGGTCAGCATGCTCTCTACTGTGTACCTGTAGAAGTTAGAGAGAGTCTTCCTTGACAAACCGACTCTCCGTAATCTCAGGAAGTAGAGGCGCTGATGAGCTTTCTTGATTATTGCATTAGTGTTCTCGGACCCTTTCAACCATCTAAATTGATATAAATGGGGCTGTGGGTCCCCCTCCTACTCCTTCCAAAGTCCACAATCAGTTCCTTGGTTTTGCTGGTGTTGAGCGCCAGGTTATTGCGCTGGCACCATATGGACAGTTGCTCGATCTCTCTTCTATACTCTGACTCATCCCCATCAATGATATGCCCTACAAGTGAGATTTTAGTGAGAAGTGAGCTGTAAGATGCAAACAGAAATAATTAGCAGCAGTCTGGAATGATCCAGAAGCTGAGACTGAGGCTGACCACAAGCTCAGGCAATCTAATCATACATGTGAGATAGGATTTCAGATTCCAACAAAGGTATGAATCTGAGTGAAAGCTAGAATGCAATTTGTGTGTTCATTCTTAAAATAGAATATCAGCGAAAATCGCGTGAGAAAAGCTTTTTTTAGCAAAGAGTAAATAAGAATTGGCTTTGCTTAGTTCAGTGAGGTTGCATCTCTTGGTGATAACTTCTGTGACTTCACTAGTGTTGACATAACAACAGATTTGCGGTAAAGAAGCACCAGGGAAACAAAAGAACCGACTGCAGAATTGGGCATGGAATTTACCCTGAGGGCAGCTAGAAACATACATAATTAATCTGCTTCACATTAAGATCACTTTGAACTGCACAGGAGCTTTTGGAGGAAGTTCCATGCTCTGATCTTTCACGGTGTCTTAAAGCTTTTTAAGCAGCAAGTCACACTATAGATTTTTCATACAACAAACCAGGAAATAAAAAATACTTTTCAGTGAATAGTTTATTGAAAGTGCATGGCAGATTAAAGATGAAATAACTGCAGGGCATTTTTAGGGAATATTATTGATAATATACTCATTCTATTATATTTTTTATTATATATATTATATATAACTATATTATAATTGAATCCAAATTCTTGGACTGAGGAATCAGCATTCCATATATAACATATAACAATTACAGCACGGAAACAGGCCATCTCGGCCCTACAAGTCCGTGCCGAACAAATTTTTTTCCCCTTAGTCCCACCTGCCTGCACTCATACCATAACCCTCCATTCCCTTCTCATCCATATGCCTATCCAATTTATTTTTAAATGATACCAATGAACCTGCCTCCACCACTTCCACTGGGAGCTCATTACCACTCTCTGCGTAAAGAAGTTCCCCCTCATATTACCCCTAAACTTCTGTCCCTTAATTCTGAAGTCATGTCCTCTTGTTTGAATCTTCCCCCCTTCCCCCTCCCTCCCAAAGTCAAGGAAGCTAGTTATCAACGTCAGGAAGCATGGGAGAGAATGGACATGGTTGAGAGCTTCAAATTCCTTATCATTAACATTACCAACAATCTGTTGTGGACCAACCACAGTGACATGACAGCCAAGAAGGCACACCATTGTCTCTACTTCCTGAGAAGATTGAGGACATTTAGCATATTTCCAATGGCTCTCTCAAACCTTTACAAATGCACCATAGAAAGCATAGTGTTGGTTTGCACGTGCAGGAAAGAACTGCAGATGCTGGTTTAAATCGACGGTCGACCCGAAACGTCACCCATTCCTTCTCTCCAGAGATGCAGCCTGTCCCGCTGAGTTACTCCAGCATTTTGTGTTGGGTTGCATCACAGCTCTGCCCAAAACTGCAAGAAATTGCAGAGTTGTGGATGTAGCCCACTCTATTACAGAAACCAGATTTCCCACCATTGACTCCATCTATACTTAATGCTGCCTCGGAAAAGCAGCCAACAATCAAAAACCTGTCCCACCCCAGTCATTCCTCCTCCACCCTGCTTCTGACCAGCAGGAGGTACAGCAGCTTGAAAGTGTGCACTACCTGACTCAGAAACATCTTCTTCACCTCTTGTCATGCGTCGGAATGGTCCTTCCATAAACTAGGCTACAGTCTGATTCACTTCTACCCCATTGCCATCATTGGATTTTGTCTATGAACTGATATGCTGAGATGCTCTATATTTTCCTCTGCACTTTCTGTTGCACTTGAATTTGAGTTGATTGTATTTAAGTATAATACTGTATTATTTGATCTGATCAGAAAGCATGCAAAATAAAGCATTTCACTGTACCTCAGTACACATGACAATAATAAACCTAAACCTAGTATTTATTGAATTTTATAATAATTTGAGAGTGTTACAATGCACATGAGTTTTCTAACCCCATTAGTGCTGTCTAAACAGTAATGCAGGTACAGCAGGCAGTGAAGAAAGCGAATGGCATGTTGGCCTTCATAACAAGAGGAGTTGAGTATAGGAGCAAGGAGGTCATTCTGCAGTTGTGCAGGGCCCTGGTGATACCACACCTGGTGTATTGTGTGCAGTTTTGATCCCGTAATTTGAGGAAGGACATTCTTGCTATTGAGGGAGTGCAGCGTAGGTTTACAAGGTTAATTCCCGGGATGGCGGGACTGGCATATGCTGAGAGAATGGAGCGGCTGGGCTTGTATACTCTGGAATTTAGAAGGATGAGAGGATATCATATTGAAACATAAGATTATTAGAGGCAGGAAACATGTTCCCGATGTTGAGGGGAATCCAGAACCAGGGGCCACAGTTTAAGAATAAGGGGTAAGCCATTTAGAACGGGGATAAGGAAACACTTTTTCACACAGAGAGTTTTGAGTCTGTGGCATTTTCTGCCTCAAAGAGGGCGGTGGAGGCTGGTTCTCTGGATACTTTCAAGAGAGAACCAGATAGGACTCTTAAAGATAGCGAAGTCAGGGGATACGGGGAGAAGGCAGGAACGGGGTACTGATTGTGGATGATCGGCCATGATCACATTGAATGGTGGTGCTGGCACGAAGGGCCGAATGGCCAACTCCTGCACCTATTGTCTATTGTCTACTATGACTCCGCTCCACCCTTTCAAACTCCTGAGATTTTGTGCAAATGGAACTTATTTTCAGGGTATTTAAAAAAATGTTAAATGCTGAAACAAAAATTCTGAAATTCAACTGATTCAAAAGAAACATTTAGTAGTTGTCGAACATTTGGCTCCTAATTATACTTGCCTTTTATTCAATAACATCAAGATATTCAGTATTGCTTCATTTCTTTAATGCCTAAAAATATATTTATCTTTGCTTTGGAATATATCCAGTAAATATTACTGACCACAACTCTTGGTTCGAGTCCCACAGATTTACTACATGCTGGGTTAAAGCAAATGGCCTTTCACATCTATCCCTTACTGTGATAGTGTGAACTCTAGTTCTAAGCTTCTCAGCCAAGAGAACTGTAAACTCCCTAAGAATTTTACATGTTTATTGAGATTAATTATCATTCTTCTAAATCTAGGGAGTACACACCCAGTCTGCTTAACCTGTTTAACTGACACAAACATGCCCTCTCAAAGAAAATAAGTTCATGAACCTTCCTCAACTCCTGAAATAAGCAGGTATTGCTTTGTGGAATTGGAGAAAGACTACTCTTTCACACAAATCATTTTGAAAATAGGGAAAACTAATCATTTGTCTTCCCAATTGCAAGCTGCTTCTGCATATGTGCACTTTTACTGATCACTGTACAAGGACATCCATCTTGCTTTGAACAACAGTTGTCGGCCTTTTAAAAAGATTTTGATCTTTATTTACAGGGCTTGAAGTAAGTGATGCTTTATTTACAGGGTGGCACATTGGCGCAGTGGGAGAGCTGCTGCCTCACAGCGCCAGAGACCCGAGTTCGATCCTGGATCACGGGCGCCTCTGGACGGAGATTGTACTTAGTTCCTGTGACCACTTGAGTTTTCTCCTGGGTGCTCCAGTTTCCCCCCCACATTCCAAAGGAGTGCAGGTTTGCAGGTTAATTGGCATATTAAACTGCCCCTGGTGTGTAGGATGCACAAATAGGATAAACTAGAACTAGTGTATGGATGATCGGTGGTCTGTGTGGACTCCAACCGGCTGAAGGGCCTGTTTTCATGCCGTATCTCTGAACTATTTTGGATACCTAAGTGGAAGACCTCTAATTTTATTCTCCAATGTCCTTGCCAATTCACTGACCTGTCCATATACTTTGAAACTTCCCTCAATCCTACTGGCAACCAACATTGCGACCAAACTTTAGGTAGTTCTGCTGTAAGGTATGTTTTGAAAATGTGTATTGGATAACTAGAGAATGCCATTTATATTACAAGGGACAAATTGGTTCTGATGCACTTTTAATTGTGAACTAAAGAACTTAACAGTTACTTTGGAATTTAACAAGAAGAAAATGAGGTGCCTTGGGGGAAAATAAAGGTCAAAATGTATGATATGTAACCTCCTTGTCGTAATTATTGGCATCATTGTTTCTTAAGAACGCAGTCTGTCTGTGGCTTTTGACATGTGTGCAATGATGTTCTATCAAAATGCGAATTGTGAACCTGAAACTCTAGCCCCGAACCCTCCGTTCCCATTGACATTGTTTTTATGACATGATTTTCTATAATGTGTGGTTTTGTAGGAACACGACTACCACATAATAATAAAACTACCAGTATATTACACAAAAGATAGACATAAAAAGCTGGAGTAACTCAGCAGAACAGGCAGCATCTCTGGAAAGAAGGAATGGGTAACGTTTCGGGTCGAGACTGGATATATTACACGATCTCTACACCCAAATCATTGAAATAGATAAGGATCCAGCATGGATATATGTATGGCATCACCCTCACCAATCAGAGTATCCCTGCCCAAAATGACCTGTTTATTTCTATGTTTAAGAAAGAACTGCAGTTGCTGGAAAAATCGAAGGTAGACAAAAATGCTGGAGGAACTCAGTGGGTGAGGCAGCATCTATGGCGAGAAGGAATAGGCAACGTTTCGGGTCGAGACCTTTCTTCAAACTGATGTCGGGAGGGGGTGGGAAAAAGAAAGGAAGAGGCGGAGACAGTAGGCTTGTGGGAGAGCTGGGGAGGGGAAGGAGGGAGAAAGCAAGGATTATCTGAAATTAGAAAAGTCAATGTTCATACTGCTGGGGTGTAAACTACTTAAGCGTAATATGAGGTAAAGTTCCTCTAATTTGCTCTGGGCCTCTGGCAATTGAGGAGGCCCAGGACAGAAAGGTCAGATTCGGAATGGGAGGGGGAGCTGAAGTGCTGAGCCACCGGGAGATCAGGTTGGTTAGTGCGAACTGAGTGGAGGTGTTGGGCGAAGCGATCGCCGAGCTATTGTTTTCTATCATTTAACCAAGCTTAAGATATATTCCAAATACCATCCATTCCAATTTTGTTCAATAATTGTGTGGCGTGTTAGTGAAGATCTTAAACTCCAAATATCATGTGCAAACTTGTTTCGCTTGATCTTTGTTACTAGTTACAACCTCCCTCTTAATTAAATTTGATAACATCCATGTTCTTTTAACATAATAAAGCATGTCCATTTAATAAATCTATTTTGACACTGCCCAACCCTACTATTTGTTTGGTGCCACTTGGCAACATCCTTATTAATCGATGCTATTAATCATTTTAGTCCTACAGCACGGAAACAGGCCATTAATCGCAACTCATTCATGCCGACCAAATTGCCCATTCTAAGCTAGTGCCATTTGCCAGAATTTGGCCCATATCCGTCTAATCCTTTCCTATCCTAACTGTCCAAATGTCTCTTAAAAGATGTAATTGTACCTCCCTTGAAGCTTCCTCTGACAACTCGTCAAAAACATACCTAGTATCCTCTGTGAGAAAAAAAATAGCACCTCTGGTTCCTATTAAATCCTTCACCTCTCACCTTAAACCCTCCCTGTTACTGATTCCCTTACCCTGGGAAAAAGACCGTGCATTCACCCTATCTATTCCCCTCGTGATTTTATACACCTCTATAATATCACTCCTCAGGCTCCTATGCCCCAAGGAATAAAGTCCAAGCATGCCGAACCTCTTCCCTTTGAGTCCGTCAAATCCTGGCAACATCCTGTGAATGCATTCTCTTCAGTGCCATCACACGCACGTAATAATGAGTGATACTAGTTAGGCTCATCCATCCTCCTTTTAAATAATCCAGGCCTTTTCTGATTCTGGCCATTTCTGTCCCTGGTCAGTCTCCAAATCCTTTGAAATGCCGTCACAGAACGGTGTGCGAGACAGTCATGGTTGTCCTTGTGTATGCTTATACAGTCAATCAAAAGAAGACAGCCAAAATTCCATGACTTGCCTAATGGACCTGCATCCATGAGCAAGTATGCAAGTAACTCGCAGGCAAAATCATAGCTCTGTTTGGAAGGTGCTTCCACCTTGTACAGCTATGGTATTGGAAATGGGCAGCATGAGCACTATGTGAGTATGATGTGGTCAGCATGAATTTTCTACAGCTGCAGGTGTTTCCCTAAAGTATCTGAGCTGACAGAGATTTTGCTTATTAATAGGGAAAGGGCGCTTTGATGGAACAATTTATTTCCACTAAAGTATCCCAGTTAATGAGCACAGTGCTTATTTTTGTTCACAAGCTGTATGTTTTGGCTCCAGCAATCTGCTGAAACGATTACGCCATACTGTAATTCACTTTTTTTCTGGCCCCTTCTGATTTAAGAAAGAAGAAATTTTTTTTGGAGGGGAGTGAGTGGGTGAAGAAACAGCGGGGACTGCATTAATCAAAAAAACTGCAGCATGTTACTTAGGAATTAAAGGATGAATGTTTGCTTTTCTTTCCCTATGGCCCTGATTTTTGCAGCGTGTTAAGTTTCAAGAGGGTTTTGCATTTGATGCTGCAATCAGCTTTTGCATTCTTAAAGAATGTTACACTCTCTAATTAAATTGAAATAAGCACATGTGTACTGTCTTTGTCATGGGCATGAGATGGGCAGTGGCTAGGTTTGCATGCAATAGCAGACCACAAAGTGAAGTAGAAACATGGAAAATAGGTGCAGGAGGAGGTAATTCGACCCTTCTAGCCAGCACCGCCATTCATTGTGATCATGGCTAATCGTCCCCAATCACTAGCCTGCCTTTTCCCCATATCCCTTGATTCCACTAGCCCCTCGAGCTCTATCTAACTCTCTCTTAAATCCATCCAGTGATTTGGCCTCCACTGCCCTCTGCGGCTGGGAATTCCACAAATTCACAACTCTCTGGGTGAAAACGTTTTTTCTCACCTCAGTCTTAAATGGCCTCCCCTTTATTCTAAAACTGTGGCCCCTGGGTCTGGACTCGCCCAACATTGGGAACATTTTTTCTGCATCTAGCTTGTCCAGTCCTATTATAATTTTATATGTTTCTAT
Source organism: Leucoraja erinaceus (assembly GCF_028641065.1). NCBI lineage: Eukaryota > Metazoa > Chordata > Chondrichthyes > Rajiformes > Rajidae > Leucoraja > Leucoraja erinaceus. Next base: position 21,074,439 of record NC_073384.1, on the reverse strand, counting down.
AAGATCTTCCCCTCATCCTTCTAAACTCCTGTGAATACAAGCCTAGTCTTTTCAATCTTCAGGCAGTTTTCAATCAGATTTTCAATCAGTCAGGCAGTATTGCTGGCAACATCAAATCCCTCTTACATTCACTATCATGAAGAGCTTTGAGAGGCTGGTCATGGCACATCTAAACTCCAGCCTCCCAGACAGCATTCATACATGTAATTCATCAACCGCCATAACAGGTCTATGGCAGATGCTATTTCTCTGACCCTACACTCGTCTCTGGAACATTTGGAAAACAAGTACCACTTAAAACCCCTTGGCCCAAATTGCATGCTTCAACCTCTGGGGTTCTTCCCCATTTATTGCATTATGTTGCATCTTCTCACCTAACATTGTGCTTATTTTGAAGATAATCTTATGCAGTCATTTGTTGAATATGTGGCAGAATGAAGAATACATTGGGTGGGTTAGTGGTCGTGATCATGAGGACATAATTGATATTAATATGTGGTGTTTAACATAGAGATTGAAAATTATGTGATTGATATGAAAGCATTGTTTCAACTGGTGGTTGATTCAGTTACAAGCAGGCACAGATTTATGACAATGGGCAAATAAAACTTTCATGGATTGTAATCGGTTGTTGAAAGAAGATAAAAGCAGCAATGTGCAAAAGGAAATTGGATCATTTGTTGAGGGAGAGTCACTGTCTCGAAATAATGGTTCACCTGTTTAGGCAGACTTGATGGAATTATTTCTTCTGAGGGCTAAAAGTCTTCGGAACTCTCTTCCTCCAAGACCAATGTGAGTAGATTATTCTCTCAGACTGATTCTTAATAAGAGGGTGACGCATACTCTTGAGTATGGGGAATGTGGGTTGAGGTTGCAGTCAGAACGCCTATGATCTTGTTGAATGGTAGAGCAGGTAGGTGGTTGACTTGGCCATTCCCACTTCTAATTCATATCTTCAATGCTGGTTTTGCACATCAAGATGGCAGCAGGAGAGTTGAAAGTTATCACTGAGGTTTATTTCATATTGATGATATTGAGTTTGATGGAGTTTGTAAGATAAATAATGAGGGTTCTTCCTAGCATTGTTCAGATATTACATTTGAAGGTTGTTAAAATATATCTTTTGGTGAAAATTTGGACAACTCTTTTCATCTGAAAAGGTTGTGAGTCAATGTTCTGTTTTCCAAGTTATTTACCACATCAATGAATGGGGTGAAATATGATGTAATATAATCTTAAAAGATTTGTGCCATGCCACTGGAAGATTAGCTTTAAGTATTCTTTAGAACTATTGGCTTCTCTTGAGTGGTTAAGTAAGAGAGGCAAACTTCCAATCATTCTCGGCACTTCCACTACAGAAATGAGTAAGGTGATCTTTAACTATTTTGAAAACTCTAATGAGTATTTTTCTCATCCCTCGAGGAATGAGAGTATAAGAATACTCTTGCAAAACAGCCCCATTATGGGTGCATGAAACACATGTTTAGGAGAGTAGGAGAGTGCATGTTTAGGAGAGTGGCCATCCGTCTCATGATTTCTTCCAGTTCCAGCTTCTTGGGAAAATGTTATTTCACTATTGAATCTACACTTGCTATCACCTCCCTCAAGATCAGTATACAGATTTTGTTTGAAATCTGTTTCTTGAAACATTCAAACCAACCAAGGCTGTTCCTAAACCTATTCGTGCTTTCAGAAGATTCTTCACCTTCCTCCTATTTATTCAAGTCTCAGTATAACCATCTCACTTTTTCCTGGATCATCTCCAAACTTAAGGGCATATGCCTTTGATTCCGAGCTTCAAACTGGACACGCAAACCTTTTTCTATTCTCTCCATTATAACACCCCTGCTCTTCATAACATCCACTGCATTTCTCGGGACACGAATGTTCTTAGCAAGTTGATAAGGATTGTTCAATCGATTAACACTGCAGATTTAATGAATAACAGATGTCCACCAACAACTTGGGTTTATCACTGCTATTGATGGTATTAATAATGCACTGATGTCTTCAGAGTCGAAACAGGTCGGCATTTCTTACAGTTAGATTAGTCCATTTTTAATAACCTCAATCTTTATAAATTGAGGACAGCACCCTAATGACATGGACATTATGGTGAAAATCTGTAAATTTTCATGGAATTTTGTATTTCGTGGAATGCCATATTCTTTAGAGAATTAAATTATTTTTGAAAGCGAATTGGGTAGTTACTAAAATTTCAGTTTTTGTGCAGTGGATGTTGGTAATGAGTTTTCAAGCTTATATAATGCCTTTTGTTTTGTTTCTACTGCTGCCTCAAAGGTCCATGGGGCTTGGGTTCAATTTTGTCCATGGGTTCTATCTGTGTGGTGTTTGAACATTTCTCCCCGTGTCCATGTGGGCTTTTCGCAGATACCCTTGTTTCCGCATATATCTAATGACATGTAGGTAGGCTAATTGGCAATAACTGTTGCTATTATAAATAACTGCTAGTGCAGATAAGTAGCAGAAGAATGTAAAGTTGATAAGCATGTGGGAGAAAACATGAGTTCCAGGACTACAAGGAGAAAGAAGTGGAATGGGATTGAAGAGATTTTTCTGATAGGAGCCAGCTTGGACTGCATGGCCTTCTTTTTGTGATTACCCATTTAAGAGTGTTCATGTAAAGGATGTTGTGAATGGCTGAAGAAATGCCACCTAGTTGAGAGGTTTGATATTTGATAGGCTGTGCACTGAATAGATTGAATGTTTGAGGGAGATTTACAAGAGTCAAGAGTCAAGAGTCAATTTAATTGTCATTTGGACCCCTGGGGGTCCAAACGAAATGCCGTTTCTGCAGCCATACATTACAAACAAATAGACCCCAGACACAACATAATTACATTTAACATAAACATCCATCACATAACTGTGATGGAAGGCCAAAAAAACTTATCTCTCCACTGCACTCTCCCCCCCCCCCCCCCCCCCGATGTCACAGTCAAAGTCAAAGCCCCCGGCTGGCGATGGCGATTGTCCCGCGGCCATTGAAGCCACGCCGGGTGGTGCGAGGTCGCACACCGGGTCTTGATGTTGGAGCCCCCGGTGTGCGCTCGCAAAGTCCCGCAGCCGTTCCAGCCGCGCGGGGCAATGGTGTTAGGCCCCGCTCCAGGAGCTCTTCGACCCCGCAACACGGGCGGGAGAATTCGCCGTTGCAGCAGCCCGAAAAGCGGTCTCCCTCCAGGGAGCCGCGCGGGGTCGTCCGAGCCGTCCGCAGACCCGCAGTAGCAGCCTCCGACTCAGCAGCAGCAGCAGCAGCAGCAGCAGCAGCAGCAGCGGCAGCGCTCCTCCACCGCTCCACCCGCTCCGGTCTCGGCCAGCTCCGCGACGGCAACGGTGAGTCGGCACCAGAGTCCCCGGCTTCTTCCCGTTGGAGGCCGCTCCTCGTTGCGGCCTCAACGACACCTGAGACCCGACGAGAAAAGGTCGGGTCTCCAGTGCAGGGAGAGATTCAAAAGTTTCCCCCCCCACCCACCCCACCCCCACCCCCCCACACACACACCCCAACATAAAATAACAAAAACTACACAGAAACACAGACAAAAAATAACAAAAACGCGGACAGGCTGCAGAGGCCGCTGCTGGCCAGAGCCGCGCCGCCTACCGGAACAGTAGATTTACTATCTTGTAATAAAGACATGTTCTTTAATTTATGGTTTGGCTGTACTCTAACATGGAAATAAACGGAATCCTTTAATAATTACGTTAATTATTTATCTAAACATGTTTAAATGTTACTCCTTTCTCTGTGGCTTCATCTTGTTGGCCTCAATAGTGACAATATCTTACTGATATTGGCATAATTCCAACAGCATATTGAGGAAACTTTAATATAGAGGCTTCTACTTTCAATTGGGGTATGACCATGTAATCAGCAGCATAACAACAACAATGAAGGTTTGTACACAGGTGTCTTATACCCATTGCAGGCAGTATCACTCAATGTTTAACCCTGCCTGTTCCTGGCATGCTTTGAAATAGTCATTTGTTTTCCACAGAAACATGATCAAATCATTCTACACTGCCAGTCTGTTATACGACGTCCTTACCGTGTTTGGGGAGCTCACTGAAGAGGCAAGTATGCAGATAATTTATCTAGGATTGCATAGTGTGCCGAGATTAAAGGTTAAATCTTGCATTTTTTTTAACATTATGAAGTGCTGTATGCTTTGCAAGAAAAACTGTACTTTAATTCTTAAATTCAAGAAATATATATATTCAATGAATAATTTATGTATTGATGCATGTAATACTACAGAACAAACACACTCTGGCCATTCCAAAGTATTTCAGAGCCAATGAATTATATTTAAATTGCAGTAATTGTAGTTAACGAGCATATTGCCTCAGCCAATTTACGCACAGCAGAGTCCCAGAGAACTTGAGGAAATAACTGAATGATTCATTATAATGTTGTTCATTGATCTTGTATTTTATTTTTGTAAAAGAAGGGGTCAAGACTGCTTTTAGAAATTTCTCAAGGGAAGTATGAAGTGGAAGCATAATCATGTTGAATACCCCTGATGCCTTGCCATCAGATCTGTAAAGATCTCCAAGAACAGTCCTAAACCGAGGAGGTTTTTAGATAGTGCTGTAAAATAATTGCCATTGTCATAAGAGCTTAACTAGAGTAAACGACTTAGCAACTTGTGTCGTTTTCAACTTTGGGTGTGACCTAACTCCATCTTCTCCCTGTAACCCTTAATATCTTTGACTAACACAAACTATCAATTTCATATTTTAATGTAACAATTGACCCGGCATTAATTGTCATTTGTGTCAAAGTGCTCCAAACTTCTATCAACTTTTTAATGCTAAAATATCACATAACCTCATCCCTGAAGGATTTGGTTCATATGTTTAACTTCTGTCCCCTAATCCTAGATACTTCAACCAGTAACAAAATTCCATCTCTCTCTGACTTATCTGTTTTCTTTACTATGTTAATACAACTGTAGTGTATGTAATCTTTCCTTTTGTAGTTTCACAACGGCCTCATTAGGGGGGGGGGGGGGGGGAAAAAAGTTAGAACCAGGGTATGTGGAGATGAGTTCAGTGAAGCAAGAGCAGGGAGAAACAATGGGTTGTGTTTAGTTTGGAGGTACAGCAAGGAAACAGGGCCTTTGGACCATTGAGTCTGTGGCAATCAACGATCACCCATACACTAGTTCTATTCTACACACTAGAGACAATTTGACATGCCAATTAATCTAGAAACATGCACCTATTTGGAATGTGGGAGGAAAAACATTTTCAGCAAGAAAGTTGTGAATCTGTGGAATTCTCTGCCACAGAAGGCAGTGGAGGCTAATTCACTTGATGTATTCAAGAGAGAGTTAGATATACAGTGCTCTCCATAATGTTTGGGACAAAGACCCATCATTTATTTATTTGCCTCTGTACTCCACAATTTTGAGATTTGTAATAGAAAAAATCACGTGGTCAGATTTTAATAAAGGCCATTTTTATGCATTTTGGTTTTACCATGTAGAAATTACAGCAGTGTTTATACATAACCTCCCCCCCCCCCCCATTTCAGGGCACCATAATGCTTGGGACACATGGCTTCACAGGTGATTGTAATTGGGCAGGTGCGTAATAACGTATATTCATATGCTTGTATACTCTGGAGTTTAGAAGGCTGAGAGGGGATCTTATTGAAACATATAAGATTATTAAGGGTTTGGACACGCTAGAGGCAGGAAACATGTCCCCAATGTTGGGGGTGTCCAGAACCAGGGGCCACAGTTTAAGAATAAGGGGTAATCCATTTAGAAAGGAGATGAGGAAACACTTTGTCCTCACCGAGAGTTGTGAGTCTGTGGAATTCTATGCCTCAGAGGGCGATGGAGGCCGGTTCTCTGGATACTTTAAAGAGAGAGCTAGATAGGGGTCTTAAAGATAGCTGAGTCACGGGATATGGGGAGAAGACAGGAACGGGGTACTGATTGGGGATGATCAGCCAAGATCACATTGAATGGCGATGCTGGCTCGAAGGGCCGAATGGCCTATTCCTGCACCTATGGTCTATTGTCCTTTGTCTATAGCTGCCTCCTTAGTGCAGGTATAAGAGAGCTCTCAACACCTAGGCCTTCCTCCAATCTTTCCATCACCTTTGGAAACTTTTATTGCTGTTTATCAACATGAGGACCAACGTTGTGCCAATGAAAGTCAAATAAGCCATTATGAGACTGAGAAACAAGAATAAAACAGTTAGAGACTTCAGCCAAACTTTAGGCTTACCAAAATCAACTGTTTGGAACATCATTAAGAAGAAAGAGAGCACTGGTGAGCTTACTAATCGCAAAAGGACTGGCAGGCCAAGGTAGACTTCCACAGCTGACAACAGAAGAATTCTCTCTATAATATAGAAAAATGTATAATATAGAAAAACACCTGACCGACAGATCAGAAACACTATTCAGGAGTCGGGTGTGGATTTGTCAACGACCACTGTCTGCAGAAGATTTCATGAACAGAAATACAGAAGCTACACTGCAAGATGCAAACCACTGGTTAGCTGCATAAATAGGATGGTCGGGTTACATCCAGGTTCAGGAACAGCTTCTTCCCCACAGCCATCAGGCTATTAAACACGACATCAAATAAGCTCTGAACAATAACAGTCTATTATTATTATTGCACTTTATCTATTTATTTATTGTGTATATATGGTCTATGGTCAATTGACATACTGAACTTTTATCTCCCATTCTGTATTATGTTTACATATTCTGTCGTGCTGCAGCAAGTAAGAATTTCATTGTCATATCTGGGACACATGACAATAAAACTCTCTTGACTCTTGACTACACTGCAAGATGCAAACAACTGGTTAGCTGCAAAAAATAGGATGGCCAGGTTACAGTTTGCCAAGAAGTACTTAAAGGAGCAACCACAGTTCTGGAAAAAGGTCTTGTGGACAGCTGAGACGAAGATTAACTTACATCAGAGTGATGGCAAGAGCAAAGTATGGAGGGGAGAAGGATCTGCCCAAGATCAAAAACATACCACCTCATCTGTGAAACACGGTGGTAGGGGTGTTATGGCCTGGGCATGTATGGCTGCTGAAGGTACTGGCTCACTTATCTTCATTGATGATACAACTGCTGATGGTAATAGCATAATGAATTCTGACATCCTATCTGCTCAAGTTCAAACAAATGCCTCAAAACTCATTGGCTGGCAGTTCATTCTACAGCAAGACAATAATCCCAAACATACTGCTAAAGCAACAAAGGAGTTTTTCAAAGCTAAAAAATGGTCAATTCGTGAGTAGCCAAGTCAATTCTTGAGTAGCCAAGTCAGTTCACGATCTGAACCCCATTGAACATGCCTTTTATATGCTGAAGAGAATGCTGAAAGGGACTAGCCCTCAAAACAAGCATAAGCTAAAGATGGCTGCAATACAGATCTGGCAGAGCATCACCAGAGAAGACACCCAGCAAATGATGTTCATGAACCGCAGACTTCAAGCAGTCATTGCATGCAAAAGATATGCAACGAAATACTAAACATGACTACTTTTATTTTTATGCCATTGCTGAAATGGGGCCTGAAATGGGGGGACTATGGAAAAACACTGATGTAAATTCTAAATGGTGAAACCTAAATGTATAAAAATGGCCTTTATTAAAATCTGACAAAGTGCACTTTAACCACATGTGATTTATTTTTCCTATTGCAAATATCAAATTGTGGAGTACATATGCAAATAAATAAATGATGGGTCTTTCGCCCAAACATTATCGTGGCCACTGTAGCTCTTAGGGCTAACGGAATCGAGGATTATGGGGAGAAAGCAGGAGCAGGGTACTGTTTCTGGATGATCAGCCATGATCATAGTGAATGGCGGTGCTGACTCAAAGGGCTGAATGGCCTATTCCTGCACCTATTTTCTATGCTTCTGTGAAACCTGAGCATCTGGAGAAAGCGCATGTGGTCACAGGGAGACCGTTCAAACTCTTCCCGGGCAATTCTGTTTGTGGATTTTCGGGTGAGGGTGGAAGCGGGCAGTGCGGGGCTAGGGAATGATTACTTTGGACGCTGTGGAGGGCAGATCGCCAGAGGTGATGAGCTCAGAAACAGTCTGGGGGGTAATGGCCTAGTGTTTATGGAGTCATGGTTCCTGTCTATAAATAGAAACAGATTTATTCCAGGAATTGGAAGAATATCTTATAGAATGTGAAGAGTTAAGAGCAAGCAATGTTGTGAGGTTGTGAACTAACTTGCCAGAGTTTGTGATTTACTTTGTGTAGGAAGGAACTGCAGATGGTGTTTTTTGCTGAAACGAAATGCTGGAGTCACTTAGTGGGTTAGGCAGTAACTCTGGAGAAAAGGAATAGATGAAGTTTTGGGTCAGAACCCTTCCTCACTCTGCAATCTGAAGGTGGTGAATGGCGAATGAAGTTAAGATATGTCAGCCAAATCTAAAGTGGCAGGACACACATATGAGACGGAATAATCCAAATATTGTTTATATATTCCAAGGTTAATTATTTCCAAAAGGAGAGGTTGAGATTGACTTAATGGGGGACTCTGTTATGGTGACTTGGAAAGATTTTCCCCCTTGTGTGAACAATCAGTAATCAAGGGTCATCAATTTAGAAATTCATGAGCCAAATTACGTATCCAGTGCTTTTTCACAGGCACTGACAGAAAAATAGAATGTATTCTACAAGGTAAAATAGGATAACAGAAGGGGTGTGGAGCAGAATATTTAGTTTTGATATGTTCACACCAAATCACTCGTTCATGATAGCCTTCACCCTTTGTTGCAAATGGATATGAGACTACAACTTTCCCTCTGCTATTCCAAAGTGATGTAATGCAACTGTTAGATAACAATGTGCTTTATGGTAGCAGTGATCTGACAAAGTACCTTAGAGGTGTCAATTTCTGCTGAGATGCAAGATTCTGTTTTTTTAAAGGAAAAAAATGATCCTATTGACAGTTTTTGATGAAGAACTGGGGATTTTTTTTCAGTGTCCTGACAAAAGGCAGGCACGGGTTATTGATTTGGGACGATTAGCCATGATCACAATAAATGGCGGTGTTGGCTCGAAGGGCCGAATGGCCTTCTCCTGCACCTATTTTCTATGTTTCTAAAATGTATTCCTCGAAGACAAGCAGCAAACGGTCATTATTACCACATTACTCTTTGCAGAAGCTTGCTGTGTGCAAATGGCCACAGTTGGGCAGGACAGTAGTGTAGCTGGTAAAGCCGCTGACTCACATGTCCAGGCATCTGGATTCAATTCTGACCACCTGTGCTGTTTGTGGAGTATGCACGTTCTCCCTGTGACCACATTGGGTTTCTCCAGGGTGCTCAGCTTTTCTCCCATGTACCAAAGATGTGTGCATTGGTAGAGTAATTAACTATTGATTTTTTCCTCTAGTGTGTAGTCAAGTGATAGAATTGGAAATGTGTGTGTAGGTTGGAAATGTTGATGGAAATGTGGGGCGAATAAAATGGGATTTGTGTAAATAGTGCTGGATGTTCAGTACTAACTCAATGGGCTGAAGGGCCTGTTTCCCTGATGTGTGATGCTGTCACCCTATGACATTATCATTGTGCCTATACTTGAAAGCACTTCAAGACCTGTGAGTGTCAATGTATGTGAGAGAATAAAGTGCGTTTATTTCTTATTCATGGTGGATTAGAGTAGAAAATTCAAGGGCCTATTCTTTTCCTATAGAAGGGCCAGTACAGTGCAACTGGTGGAGCTTGAGCTGTTGCCTCACAGTGGCAAATTGTCCCTAGTATGTAGGGAATGGATGAGAAAGTGGGAATACAGAATCGTGTAAAGGTTTGTAAATGGTTGCGTGGAATTGTTGGGCCGAAGGGCCTGTTTCTATGCTGTATCTTTCAATCAATTCTATATTTCATTATTCAGTAACGTGGTATGTCTCATATGAGTAAAAGTACTACAAATAAATGTAGATAAGTCTTTGCAGGGAGCCTATCTTGTGTTTTCTTGCAGCATAAATCTTTTAATTTGGCATAGATCCTGTGTGTGAAACTCACTGTGCATCATTAGCCTATAACAGTTGGCTGCCTTCACTTATATGTCATTATATGACTGCTTTAACCTTTAAGCATGTACCTGACTGAAATTTGGAAATTAGATTAACTTTGTAACTAGTAAAGAGAGTGCAGCTGGATTAGATAACTTGACATTTTGTGCTTTTGAGACGCAGGCCTACAAATTTACTTCAATTGACAGAAACATTCAACATGTTGTTAATTGAGTTCTCATATCTTGTTTAATTATTTACTCCGTTTTACAAATTTAAGCTAATACGTTGGATTTTTTTTTGATGTATGAGATTGGAGGTAGAATGGAGCTAAGGAGCTTCTAAATCCTGAAGAATTTGATTTTTTATAGCAGAACTTTAACCCACAAAGCGGTCAATGAAATGGGTAAGTGCCCTATGAAAGTTCCCTAGGCTCCACAGTTAAACTTCCCATGGCAGGTGGCATCCGCGTTAATGCAGCACCTCATCCAGCCACCCTCCCACTGCTGAATTAAAATATTGAGTCTCCATTGTAGGCCATAAGCCCGCAACCAACTAATTCGGAGGCAAGCTGAGCCGTGAGTAACATTTTATGTGCTGTAGATGCCAGAGTATGGATTTGTTCCCATAAGATCCGGATTTGGTGTAACTGCCAGTTACATTCTAGTGAAATGCTCTGAGAGGGCCATGCAATTTGTGGGTCTCTGAAGCGAGATAGCAATGGTGCGGCAGGCTGCATTTTAAGTCGCCAGTTACACAATCATAACCATTCACAGTTTTCAAATGAAATAGCATTGAACATGAAAAAAATCAAAGGGCTCCATTTATTTGTCATAAGTATACAATTACTTAGAATTTGTAACAAATCATAGAAGCCTGTAGAGAAAATTGCTGTTTTCAAGGCCTAGAAGATAGCAATGATGAAATGCTTAGCAAGACATAAATGATCTTGGACTTCATAATTAGAGATATTGGTATTAAAACAGTGAAGGTTTGCTGGCCTTCATAAACTTCTGGTCAGGCCATAAGTAGCATATTGCATCCAGTTCTGCTCAACGTGCCTCAGGATATTAAGATTCTGCCGAGGGTCCAGAGATTTATATGAATCATTTAAAGGATGCAATATTTATTAATTTCTGGGAACCAAAGTCAGTTTTTATTTCCCATCATAATTATTCTTAAGAAGATGGTGGTGAGTCAGTGCATTGAAGTACTACAGTTCGTTGATGAAGATACTCCCAAATACTGTTGGGCAGGGAATTCAGAATTTGAACCCAGGCACTCTGAAGGACTGGCGAATCAGCATAGTGTCCACTCATTTTCTGACTTGCCTTAACACTTTTTTTGTGACAGAGGTTCACATTTAGGAGGTGCTGTTAGAATAGCCTTGGTGAGTAATAAACAGTGCAATTTTGTGATGGGACGCAATGCAGTTTCAATACCTCAGTGGTGGAGGGACTGAATGTTCTGGGTGATTGATGGGATGTTGTGGAGCTTCTTGAGAGTTGCCAAAGCTGAGCTCATCCAAGCAAATGGAGGATATTGTGTTACACTACTGATCTGCTTTATAGATGATAGAGATATTTTAGGGTACTAATTAATGTGGATGATTCCGTTGATTGAGTTTCTGATCATTGGCTCAGCAGGGAACTCGGGAAATGGTAATACGGGAGCAAGTAGTCCAACTCTCCCTTCTTGGAGACGGTCATTACCTAGCACCTTTGTGGGAGAAATATTATTTGCTACTTATGCAGCCATGCTTGAGTGCTCTTCAGATATGTTGCATGCAATCATGAACTCCCTTAGCTGACAGTTGTTGAATGGAACTGAACATTGTGCAATCATCAATAAATATCCCCATTTATGGTGGAAGAAATCTTATTGATGAAACAGCTAAAGACAGATGGGCCTTTGACACTACCGTGAGGACCTCCTGCAATGCCATCCCAGAGTTAGGATGATTGGACCCCAACATTACAGCCATCTTCTTTTGTGCAAAGAATAACCTCCAACCTTGAAATGTTGTCACATTGATACAATATAACTTTATTTATTCCAGGAGGGAAATTGGTCTGCCAACAGTCAGAAAACACAAGATACATGAAATTAAAGTGACGAGCGGAATTCACATTAGATGTCTATTGAATTCACTTTTACTAGGACTCCTGGACCCCACGCTTTATCAAGAGCAGTCAGTCTCATTATATCTCCAGAATAGTGAATAATTTATTGTTGGGTTAATGTTGTGTTGGTGCTACTTAATAAAATTAATTTGTTGGGGATTCCAGGAAAATTAACTTGCAGGGCCTAGAGTTAGCTAGATTGTTGTACAGAAAGAAGGTATGGACAAAGGACTGAAGAGCTGTCAATTACAGGAAGCACTGTGAAATTATTTGGGCAGAGAACGTCGCAGCTGTATCCATGAGCTTGTGGTAGATTACACAATTCTGGTGCTTCCGCTGTTACCAAACTCTAGCCGTATTGCCAGCTATCTGTGAGCAACTGTCACGTGAATTATCTTTGTGGACACAAGGATAAACAGCAAGAGAAATAACAAAAAAACGAAGTGAAACATTGGGTGTTTAGCCTTAGAAGATTTAGAGGCAACAGTCTGGTGGAATCGATAGCCAATTGTTTATGGGGTGAATGATGAAACATTTCAGAGCAAGACTATTAAATAGCCCACTGCTCACTCATGAATACACATTCAATTTTGATATCTAGTTGAGGCACTTCAATTTCAACAGCAGCATTATTGTCACATTTGGATTGTTGAAGCATGCACTGCCTATTGATTTGCTCACAAGAAGAAAAAGCCAGAAGCATAACATTTCTGACTAGGCAAATTTTATCCTGTTCCATGCCTGGTTGTGGTTTGATTATTTTTAGCATTTTATATGATCATTGGGCCACACTCTAATTACAAATATATCATCAGTTACCACTTCAATGGAAATCCAGCTGGATGTCTTTCAGCTCACTTCATTATATGATGATGCATTATTGCTGACATATAAATGTTTTTTGAAGAAAAAATAAATTATTCTTTGATAATTGATTTTCACAAAATATGTGAACATTTGGATAGGTTATTTTAATGAAATACAGTAGTCTGGAGTCTATGATGGAGGATCACAATATTTTGTGTTCCATACATAAAATACATAAAAAATATTCAGAGCTAAAGTAACTACTGCGTTCAGCATTTCTAATGTGGGTTTATGAAAGACATGGTAGAATTTTCATGCTGAGGTACAAGACTCACGATTAAAGGTGTTTCTGCATAGGATCTCCAACAGTTTTAAATATAATTCCTGAGGAAAGGCAACACCGTCATATTTTAAAGATCTTAAAGTGTGATGGCAAATTTATGACTAAGAGTCAAGAGGGCTTCCATTGCCACATGAATGACAATCATTGCAAATTTTGTAACAATAGATTGTCATTTGCACACCATGTCACCCAACATTTAAAATTAGGTAACCTATAATTCTTCTGTTTTGGGCAGTCCTTGTATCATTAATGCCCTCTAACTTCTTCAGAGAAGGTAGAGAGAATTACTGTATAGAGTCTCATCCAACATTTTGACAGCTTTGTACTTCCATGGAAGTATTGGAATTCCACTTGGGCTCCTTTCTCATGGTTTGGAGCAAGGCTCAACGGAAACATTCATTTGTAGTCGCATTCAGTGAAAAATTAGGAATTTCATATTGTTGTGACAGAAGAATTCCTTCAGCTGTACAAAACCCTGAACATTATAAATTGCTCTGATTAGACCAGAAAAAGCAAGACATCAAATTTATACAAGATTCCAAGCAATTCAGTCACATTTAAAATAATATACCGTAAGTAAAATCAAGTCACTGTGGATACTGAAAGAGTAACTTCTGGAAATACTCAGTTGATACAGAAGCTCGCGGCATTTACCTGCAACATCTGCAAGCTGGCATTTATGAATTATTTGGAGTACCCAGATTCTTCTGCATTTCGGTTTAGTAATCTGAGGTAATTCACAGTTTTCTTCCTCCATGGGTGCTGTCTGACCGAAGTATTTACAGCTTTTTATCTGGTAAACTGGTAACAGTGGCCAGTACAATTTAATGCAGCTAATCGTTCATTAATACGCATGGGAACAAGAAGTATCTTCAATTAGAAGCTATGCACAAGTAGAGATCAGTCTTTTAGATCTGTTGATTTTTGATGATTAAAATATTATACTGGAAAGTGTTCAGAGACAGGATTACCTATGATCTTGTTGAATTCAAGATTGAAGTGCTTTATTGCCATTTTCTGATTTTAGAGTGGCTTGCTATGTTTGTTCATGAAATAGGATTAGGCAAATCAGAATTGATTGTGCAAACTAACATTCTTTTCTCTTGGAAAGAATAAACAAAAAGCAAGTTTAATACAGTTTTTTTTTTAATTTTGAGGGGTGGACTGGCAAAATCGTTTTCACTTCTATGCAAGGTTAGCGCAAAGAAATATAGTGTGTCCATCTAGAAATCATATAAAGACTTTATTCCACAAAGATTGGTGAAATGTCCAAAGTGGTTGAAATAGATTTATGGTGGTTCAGATTTAGGGGGCATAGCGGAAAGATAAGGGGGCTAGAGATGGTTAGAGTGAGAGGGAACTGGTGTGGGACCAATGAGGTCGAATCTCCTTCATTTTCGACGTGTGTTTGGAGTTTTTTTCTGTTTTCCTGATCAACTGATTACAAAAGGAGCCTGAGTTGTAATTAGGTAAGTCTACAAGCTTAAATTGAAGATTGAAGGATGTAAATAATGCCAAAAAAGAACATTTGGAAATACTTTCCAAAAATCCATAACAAAATTGTTAGTGACTTAAATCTCTTCACTTGTAAACAGGTAAAGGGAAGGAAATTAGAAATCTTTGAAAGGAAGTTAAATTACTAGGATTTGGCTTCTGTCAACTAAATTTATCATTTTGGTTTCCAGGCGCGTTGCCTATTCCAGCAGTGGCTTCCAGGCTGGATTAAAATTCTTAGAAGCCAATTGAGATTTTTGGACAGATGCCGTTTTCATCCTGAGCTACGACATTGACCCACGTGAAGCATTTTGTGATCCACAGGCTCAATACTTGAAGCTGAGAGGAGGATAGTGAAAATTTCAAAGGAAAGGATTTAATATTTCTTTGCAAAATACTTTATTCTTGAGTCAATAACATTTTCAGAGGGCCAGGCAATCTACACCAAGTTTGTTTGCATTTATTCTCAAAAATATTTTAAATCTATTCAGTTTCTTTCCTGCCTAATAATGTTATGCTGAGACAACAAAATATAGCAATAAAGGTTCTCTTAGGCAGAGAGAACCATAACATATGTCTTTATTGATAAGCAATGGCCTGCTGTGCTTCTGTGAGATTGAGTAATGTGACCATGAAGGTCTTTTATTGCAGAAGAAACTTGAGAGCCATGCAAGTGTAGGAAGTACTAGAACCTAGTATACATTTGGATTTAATGGTCAAAATGGTATCTAGAGATTGGAATGAGTATACTCATAGCTACAGTTGATGTACACATAGTTTTGTTATAATGCAACAGTTGCGTTCTTAAGCAAATTCTTTACAGAAAGTCATGTTATAGCAGAACAGATTATAGTTACCTTCAAAGCAGAGATTTAAATAGGTTTTTGCAATCATCCTGTATCCAATGCAGCCTGCGTATAATCTTTCACGTTATAACCAATTTACGTGATGGAATCTCACATTATAGCAGAACCACTTGTACTTACTGGTTTGATAAGAGCGCTGGAGGAACTCAAGGAACAGGCAGTATCTGCGGAGGGAATGATTAGGTAACATTTCTGGTTGGAATCCTTCTTCGGGCTATTTTTCTAAATGCTTGGTGTGGTGACAGGGAATTGAGGACACAAAGTGGGAAGACAATTTACATTGCTGAAAGAATGCTGCTTTATTTGGGTGATTTATGCCCAACTCTGGTAAAGTCAGACATGGACAGAAGGAAATGCAGATGCTGGTTTACAAAATGCTGGAGTAACTCAGTGGGTCAGGCAGCATCCCTGGAGAATACGTATAGGTGACATTTTTGGTCAGGACCCTTCTTCAGACCCTGAAGTAGGACCCCGACACAAAACATCGCCTATCTATGTTTTCCAGATATGTCAGATCCACTGAGTTACTCCAGTACTTTGTGGGGGGTTTTCTAGTAAAGTCAGTCCCATAAATCAAGAACAGTTGCGTGTTCTCTTATCTTTCTCAACATTTTTTCTGAACCACCACCATGTGAAACACAACATTAGTTTCATTCTTCACTCTTGGCTCCTTTTGCCATGCACGTCAGCTGCACATTCAAGTTTATTTTTTACATCCTCTGCAAGATACTAAGGAGAATATAATCATTTGCAGGTTAGTTCGGTAAATTTACTAGACACTGAGGCCTTTGAAAACATTTTTTGTAAGGGGGGGGGTGGTAGGGGTTCAGAGAGAGAAAGGGGGGACGAGGCCTACTATATGGGTTGGTGGATGTGTGCGGGGATGGGTGGGGATTCAGAGAGGAGGGGGGCTTGAGAAATAGTGTATGTGTTGAGCGATTTCTGGGAACCCTAGTTACCAAAAATCCGACGGCATTCTAAAGTTGGCTGTTATTGGAGTTTCTGAATAGTTTTCTGTTCTTCTTTAGCTAGACAATGAGGATATTTTTCATCCTGAGTTTTTTACTATCAATACCTTGTTTAGTATTATAGAACAACCAAGTTATAATGCTGAAACTAGACACCCAGACCTGAGGTCGGTCATAGTATGGGTAAGATTTATTTAATCCACATAATTCAATCGAACTTTATTACCATCTTATCTCGTCTTTTATACAGTGCCGTCCACAATTTTTGCGACAGAAACCCATCATTTATTTATTTGCCTCTGTATTCCACAATTTGAGATTTGTAATAGAAAAAACCACATTTAGTTAAAGTGCACATTGTCAAATTTTAATAAAGGCCATTTTTATACATTTAGAAATTACAGCAGCATTTATACTTAGTCCAACCATTTCTGGGCACCATAATGCTTGGGACACAGTTATGTCATGTAAATGAAAGTAGTCATGTTTAATATTTTGTTGCATATCCTTTGCAAGCATTGACTGCTTGAAGTCTGTGATTTATGGACATCACCAGTTGCTGGGTGTCTTCTCTGATAATGCTCTGCCAGGCCTGTATTGCAGCCTACTTTTTTTTGTTTTGGGTGAGGTGGAATATCTTCTATTTGCATGGCTGATCTCTTCAAGCCCAATTCAAGACTCAAGTCAAGTCAAGAGAGTTTATTGTCATGTGTCCCCGATAGGACAATGAAATTCTTGCTTGTTGCAGCATAACAGAATTTTGTACGTATAAATACAGAACAGTTCAGTGTGTCTATATAGCATAGACCATATATATACACATAAATAAACAGATAAAGTGCAATAGACTGTTATGGTTCAGAGTTTGTTTAATGGTGAGTATGGCTGTGGGGAAGAAGGTGGTTCCTGAACTTGGGTGTACTAGATTTCAGGCTCCTGTACATTCTACCTGATGGCAGCGGGGAGATGAGTGTGTGGACAGGATGGTGTGGGTCCTTGATGATGTTGGCAACCTTTTTGAGGCAGCAACTGCGATAGATCCCTTCGATGGTGGGTAGGTCAGAGCCGATGATGGACTGGGCAGTGGTCACAACTTTCTGCGTTCCGTTGTGAACCTACTATTGTTAACTCTCAGTGTTGAAATTATTTTACTTTCATTCTTTATTTTAATTCCATGGTGCTAACACAATCAAAAGCCCTTTTCTGCCTGCTAGCTGTACAGGCTCAAGGCTAAAATTAATTGAATAGCACTAATCATTCGCGCGTGGCCTTGTGCGTACAGTACCGAGTTGCTCAGGTAATTTAACAGCTATTGTGAAGTTACCAGAAAATACCATCAAAGAGGCAGTGGCTGAACACTTGCATACCTTTTGATCAAAGTGGAATCAGTAACACCTGACTAAACTGAAGATAGAGACAAAAAGCTTGGGGTCAGGCAACATTTCTGAAGAAAAGGAATCTGAAGATTCTGACGAAGGGTCTTGACCCAAAATGTCACCTGTTCCTTTTCTCCAAAGGTGCTGTCTGATCCGCTGACTTACTCCACCTTTTTTTTTGTCTATCTTTGGTGTAAACCAGCATCTGCAGTTCCTTCCTACACATCTGACTAAACTGGTTGTTTGGATTACAGACATGATAAATAGATCAACGTGCAGGTTCCTCTTTGAATTTGAGGTTTAGATTAGTTTCGAAATAAGGTTAGCAAAAATTATAATCTGAGGAATCAGAGATACATTTATGACGAAAGATAGATAATTACTGGAAGAGAGAAGATGGAGATGAGGTTAAAGCACTTCAGACTCCTGTGTTCCCCAGGAATCTGAAGACAGTGGATGAATAGAATAGTTTTTGTATAACGCTAAGACGTAATTAAACTTGTGAATTTGAGAGAGGATTGCATAGTGATATGGACAGGCAAAGAGGGTGGGCAAAACACTCCATTGAAAACAAAATAAACAGGGTTAAGTGTGAGTTTGCCCATTTTGAATAAAAATAATCCAATTCAGAATTAAAGTCAGAGACTAGAAGTAATGTGGTAGCTAAGGGATTTGGTTGTCCTGTGCACAAATCATGTAAATCGACAAACATTAATCATAAAAGCAATTGAACTGGAAGGTTTTAACTCGGAAGTGAGGAAGTGATCATCATGTTTTACATTGCCATGGACATGCCCTTTTAAGTTGTGGATTCCAAAATACGTTTATTTTCCTTCGAATGAATACCGAATAATTAAAACTAGAATAATAACAGCGTGTCATTGATTAAATTATGATTAGCTGTTATTACTCAATCCAGAAGGCTGAGGGAAAATATAATCCAAGTATTTAACATTGCAAAATCAGAGAAGTAGATATAGATGAATTACTTTGTCTGATTTGATATTCAAACCAAAAGGGAACAATGTCAAAATTTGTAAGATACAAGAGACTGCAGTTACTGGAATCTATGAAAACTACTTTAATATTGTCATATTTTGAGAGCATTTCGCAGTGAAGCAGAGAACTTCTTCAAATCATTCTATTTGTAGAAGGATCCCAACCCAAAACATCATCTATCCATTTCTCTCCATAGATGCTGCATGTCCCACTGAGTTCCTTCAGCATTTTGTTTTCTGGTCAATATTAGTAGCTCGGGGTTTCTGGAAAGATTTTGTACACATTTGTATTTATCCAGTGTAGTAGGTTCTGGGATAAATGTTGACGGAGACTCGGGGCACACTCTCCTTCGCTTCATCTAGTGGCATAGGCTCTTTAATTTTCAAAATAAATTCTTTGGAGTGTGGGCGCAAGATATTTGCACTGGTCCCAAGAATTCCATGAACTTAGCCAAACTAATGCGAAGTAAATATAAAATATTTCTAGTAACACTTTCCCCATCGGGTAACTCAGGACCGCCTGGCCACCTTCTGAAATGGTTGCCAATAGCAGTATTACTTCTGTTTAAGGTCAACATCTCTGTGCGTTTTTGAACAAACTATGAAGTATAACGTAGAGTCATTGAAAGATTTAAGGGCCCGTCCCACTATATGAGTTTACCCAAGAGCTCTCCCGAGTTTAAAAAAAAATCAAACTCATGGTAAGTACGTAGCGGGTACGTCGGAGCTCGGGACGTCTCTTAGCGGCTCGTAACGCTAACGCCAGGTACTCGGGAAACGCGGTAAGCTCGTTACGTTTTTTCAACATGTTGAAAAATATCCACGAGAGCCCCGAGTACCTACGAGCGGCTATTACCGTAATTCTCCGAGTTCGAATCGGGGGAAACTCGGGAGAACCCTTGAATTACCTCGTACAGTGGGACAGGCCCTATAGTATGAGCATAGGTTCTGCACTGGCCTTCATACCCATCTACAGTAATTCTACTTGGCCTCTTGCCTTACCATCAAAACCCAACCCCCTCATAATTTTCTTGCCACACCCGTACACTGGGAGCACTGGGTACCAGTTAACCTACCACGCAAAATGTGTTTGACATATCAAAGGAAACTGGGGCTCAGGGAAAACCCACGGAAGGACAATGTACCAACTTAATACCCACTTACATCCAACTAACTGATGCAAACCTGAAAAAAAAACAGTTATATGATAGTTGCATGGTATGTGAGTTTGAACAGTTACTATCCTTTAGATAAGCCTTCTTTCATCTCATGGGCATTTCAATTGTAAGAGGTTCTCTGATTCAAAACGTGTAGATAGATGTTGCTGCTTCAGCTGATGACACTTTTTTTGCAAAGACAAAGTTGGCATTAGACTGATGCAGCTTATTGTTTTCTGGGCTATTTCCAAGTAAATGTCCTCTTGCAATAAAGCCTCAAGCAGCATGATTGGTGAAAGCATGTTCAACAAAGAACTGCTTTGTGTTAAATGCAAACAAAAAGACTATATTGTATTTAATCCTAGAATCAAAACCTTTCATTGTAACATTTTCCAGTTGTACAGCTGAAAGAAAATCATAACCAGACCATTTTGGATTTTCACAACAGATGGTGCATGGAAAAGAACATGCAATGGGTGTAGATGAACGAGCGATATTGCTCTGGCTTTGGTGGGGCAGCAGAAGCAAATTGATAAGGAACATGGTTTTCTACATTCCTGAAGAAATACTTGTGAATTTCTGTTCATCTGAGCCACATCTCTAAGACCATTGCCGTCAATCTTTGTGAGATCACCCGAGTCTATCCTTGTGGCACACGTCTACCGCCAAAATATTAATCATACCTTTGCAGCCTCCAGACATGATTATTCCAGCACACTTTAGGCAGCCTCTCTTGTTCTGCTTGTAATTAACTTGTATTCAGCCAAAGCACTGATGTCCATGTCTAAATATGCAGTCCCATTCACACCCCCACTCTCCCGATCATGTGTAAACTTGCTCTATCTCATTCATTTGTTACCCCCATGTTTGCTCAAGTCGATTTTTTTCCAAATCTTCAATGTCTTGCCCCTTTCTCTGTATTGGCCTCAGAAACCATCCAATTCTGGCCTTCTGATTGTCACTGAATCACTTCACCAATTCCGGGTGCTGGATGTTCTGTTTTACAGCGACATGGCTCACATCGGCCTCACCAACTGTGCTATACAATGTGAGGGCATCCTAGTTCACACAATGGGGTTTGTTTGGAAGGCTAGTGCATATGGACTCAAAGGTGAACCTGCCAATAGTATTCAAAATGGCTCGAGGGAAGGAGTAAATAAGTAGTGGCCGAGGGTTGTTCTTTTGACTGGAGATCTATGACCAGTGGAGTGCCACAGGGGTCGTTGCTGGTTGCTGGTCCACTGTGATTCTTACATACATTAACGATTTGGATAGCAATGTAAGTGTTTTTTAGTAAATTTATAAATTACACTAAAATTGGTGATTTCGTGTATACTGAGGAAGGATCTAGATCAGTTGGGATGATAGGCCAAGAATAAGAAATGAAATTTGAGGTGTGCACTTTGGTAGAGCCCGAGAGAGTGTTGCAGAATTCTGCAAGTACAGATGCATGGTTCTTTGAAAATGCCAAGTCAGGTGGGCAGAGTGGTGAAGAAGGCATTTGGCACATTTGCCTTCATTGGGAAAGGTATTGAGGATAAAATTGCAGCAATGTGATGCAGCTGTACAAGTCGTCGGTTAAACCACACTTGGAGTACTATGTGCAATTCTAGTTGCCAAGCATATTGGAAAGATGTCATTTCTGTGCCACATCTAAAAGACCGTCCTAACTGACCTCTGATCCTCCACCATGAATAAGCTTCAGCTCAACCAAATTTCTGCATGTAAATATCGCGCATCAGGTACAATCGGCAACGTGTAGAAATGAACTGCAGATGCTGGTTTATACCAAAGATGACAGCGTGTGGAGTAACTCAGCTGGTCAGGCAGCATCTCTGGGGGAAAAAAGGATGAGTTGACATTTCAGGTCTAGACCCTTATTCAGGTTGAAAGTGGAGGGGCGGGAACTGGAGGTAAGAAAAGGCCAGAACAAAGTAGGGTCGGCAACAGATAACCAAGGAAGATCCGCTGAGTTACTCCAATACTTTGTGTCAATCAGCAATGTGCTCTCTAACCTTAAGTTGCTCGTCCACTTAAGTTGCTCGTCCACTCTAGAGTGCTTCAAATTCTGAATACAAAACCTCATGCTCAACTCCCCATGTAGCTTTACTCAACTGATCTCTGTACCTTTATTTAATCCTCCATCTGTTACTGGTTTTTATGATTCCCCATTTCACTTAATCACATGATTGTGCCATCAGCCTTCTGCATAGCTTTCCCTAAATCTCTCTGCCACCACTTTTCTATCCAATTTTTAAAATGAATGCCCATTTCATTTAATATCTTGTTCTTTAGTTTAGTTTAACTGTGACAGTTTTGGTCCTTTTCGTATCAGTGCAATTTGCAGATCAAGTAACGTTATACTTCTTGGCTGTCAAATGCACCAATTCCCTATAGTTACCCACAACATGCGGAGGTTTTACATCATTCATTTAGAAGTGTTTTCATTGTCATATGGATTGGGTTCGAAACAATGAAATGCTTACATGCTGCAGCTTTATGAGCAAATTGAATCCAATAATATAGCAAATAAATGTGCAATAAACAACGATACAAAAAAATAATAGTTATAGAGACACAAAGTGCTGAGGAAGGATACCAATCCGAAACACCACCTATCCATGTTCTCCAGAGGAGCTGTTACACTAGAACTTTGTCTCTTTTTTAGTAAACCAGCATCTGCAATTTCTTGTATCTAAATATCAACTGTTATACAATACAATACAATACAATACAATACAATACAATACAATTTATTGTCATTTGAGCTTCAGTGAGCACAATTTAATTCACACAATTTAATTCACACAAACATCCATCACAGTGGACCCACTGTGATGGAATGCAAAGTCTTTTCTCTCCCCTGTTCTCCATGTCTCTCCCGATATCCAAGTCCCAGGCGGGCGATGATAAGTCCCACGGTCATTTTAGGCCGTGCCGGGTGATTTACGGCCCCGCTCCTGGTCTAAAAGTCACAAAGTTGGAGCCCCCTGCGGGCGCTGGAATGTCCCACGGCCATTAAGCCGTGCCGGGCGATGTACGTCCCCGCTCCAGGTCGTACCAACCCCGCGACACGGGCTGGAGAAGTCGCGTTGCGGGAGCTCCGGGAAGCGGTCTCTCGACCCCAGACCCGCGAGCTCCCGATGTCCCAGTCCACCGGACCTGCGGCTGCGTTGCTGGAGCCTCCGAACCCCAGGAGTCGAGTCGCAGCAGCGAGTCACCACCGCTCCCCACGCTCCGAGGCCGGCCAGCCCCACGATGATGAGTAGTCCGCAGCTCCGCAGTCTCCCGAGCCCCCGGGTCGTTCAGGTTGGTGGCTGCTCCACGGTGCTAGGCCCCAACGACAACGGAGACCCGACAGGGAAAAGGTCGGGTCTCCCGGACAGGGAAGAGATTTTAAACGGTTTCCCCCACCCCCCCACATATACACATTTAAAACTAGTAAACTAGTATTTAAAAAAACCACCAACACTACATTGAACTAGACAAAAAATAACAAAAGACAGACAGGCTGTAGGGGCCGCTGCAACGGGTGAGTCGCGCCGCCAACTAGGTAAGCAGACAATAATAGTAAAACATGAAGTACATTGTTCAGTGCAGAGGTAGGGTTAGGATTGGGAAGGGTGGTTTAATAGTCTGATAGTTGATGAGAAGGGGCTACTCTTCAACTTGAACGTAATGGTTATCGGGTTCCTGTGCCATCTTCCCAATGGTAGCAGTTAGATGACAACTTGACCAAGATGGTGTGGGTCACTAATGATATTAGCTGAATTTTTGATGTAGCATTTTCTATTGATCCCTTCATTATGGAGAGGTCAGTACCTGTGATGAACAGTGCAATGACAAACTCTTTTTGTAGCCTCATTTGCCTTGCAGGATGACTAAAATACTGAAAGGAACATGCTAAAACTGAAGTAAACTACCCACGTAATCTTGACTGAATCTGAAAGGCTACAGGAGGACGTTGTGAGAATTATGAACAGACCACTGGGGTGTTATCAGACTGATGTTATGAAATCACTTCACTCTTGTTCTGGTGTTAATTATTTTGTTTCCAGCGCATTTAGATTCTGATTTTGTGTTCCCTGCCCAAATCCAGCTTTAAGTTTGTTTCAATGCCCCTGAGCCTTATTACCCAATGCTAACATATAAAATAAACAGTTCTAAGTGGATACGTTGCAGGTATTATGCTTGTTATGCTTCAACTTATTTGGTTTTGTTCTGAAGGGTTGGCAAGAAAGTTATATAGTGACTAATGCATTAAGTAATGCGGCAGTAATTCCCTGCCGCAGATTTAATCCTGGTCTATTAATATATGAGTAATATTGTGTTCAGAGTTTGGATCTGGCAGTTGTACATGTTCAGTGTAAAGACTTTTGAAAAAATAAACAAGATTATAAAAATTGCTTTGAATGGGATTGGAAGTTTAGTTTAGTTTAGAGATACAGTGCGGAATCTTCGGCCCACTAAATCCACACCGACCAGTAATCCCTGCACATTAACACTATCCTACCCACACTAGGGACAATTTACACGTATACCAAGCCTATTTACCTACATACCTGTACGTCTTTTGACTGTGGGAAGAAATCGAAGATCTCGGGAGAAAACCCACGTGGTCACGGGGAGAACATACAAACTCCATACAGACAACACCCGTAGTCAGGATCGAACCCGGGTCTCTGGCGCTACAAGTGCTGTAAGGCTGCAACTCTACCGCTGCACCTCCGTGCCACCCATAAGTTGTATGATTAAGTTGTTGAGGTCTTGTTCCTTTAATTTTGTTGTAACAATTTTTTGATTACCAACGTATGAATGATTTAATTATTGTTTTTACCCTCTATATTAGAACATTCAACATAGGAAATATGCAAAGTGGAAAGCAGCCTATATCCACAACTGCTTGAAAAATGGTGAAACTCCCAGTTCAGGACCACTGGGGATGGAAACAGAATTTGGTAAGTATCAGTTTTTTGGTACTTCAGTACAAGTAGACACTAAAACAACGCAGAATTTAACTGGTATCACTTGAACTGCATGTATGCAAAAAGATGAAGTATTTATTTTATTCTTGCCACAAAATACTGAAGTAAATTGGGCTCTTCATGAATATCAGCTACACAGAGTTCTCATCATTGCAACTGCTTAACCCCCCATAGATTCTGCATTACGGGTATAGCAAATCCATCAGCATTTCCTGCACAGTGAGTTTGCATGGATTGGCATCTCTGGGAAAGGCAATATGAGGATGACTAATTAAAAAAAGACAGTGCTGAAGTAACTCAGTGGGTCAGGCAGTATTCCTGGAAGACATGGATAGGAGTCGGGACTCTTCTTCAGACTGATTGCAGGGGGTGGAAAGAAAGCTGGAAGAGACTTCTTCTTCTTCTGTCGTATCTCTTTTAGACCTGCAGCTCCGTTGAGGCGAGCCAGGCCAACGTGTCATCGTCCAGGTCAATCAGACCTCGTTCACCATTCGGTGGCCGGTGTTTGGGGCAACTGGTGACTATGTGCTCCACTGTCTGTGTTGGGTCCCCACACTCGCATGAGGCACCATCCACGAGGTCCCACCTCTTCATCACAACTCCATTACGTCTGATGCGTGTCCTCAAGAGGTTGAGAGTTGTCCACTGCTTTCGGGGCAGGTACTGGCCAGGGACGTCCATGGGGTAATTGATGTACTGGTGTAGCCTAGATGGTTTCCCTGACTTCCATTGGTCTCTCCATCTCGTCTTGACCCAGGCGGCCTTAGCAGCATCAGCCGGTGTTGTGCAGAGCAGCTCTTGGGCTTGCGTGGCAAAGGGGTGCCGTGACTTGAGGCGCACTCGTCGTGGTGTCTCTGTGTCGATCTGATGGAGGAGGTGGGATTCACTGGCTTGTGCCTCTCGAGAGAGAGGGCCAGCGTGGTTGCTTCTCGTCTGATGTTGGCTGGGGCAATGCCAGCGAGGACGGGCATTTGGTTTACTGGGGTGGCTCGTAGTCATCCGGAGACAGTCCGCTGGACGTTGTTGAGGGCAGCATCCAGCTTCTTGGCATGAGGGCTATGGCACCAAACCGGGGCGCAGTACTCGGCGGCTGACAACACCAGGGCCACTGTGGACATGCGCAGTGTCTTCGTCGTGGCTCCCCATGTGGTGCTGGCTAGGCGGCGTGTCAGTGCGGCACGGGCGCTTGTCTTTGCCTTGGCGCCTTCCAGGTGTTGTTTGAATGACAGCGTTCTGTCGAGCTTAACACCAAGGTAGGTGGGGACAGGTTGGCACCGTAAACGGGCGTAATCCATCATGACGTTCATCTCGCAGTTCGCTTCCCCGTTGTTGAGGTGGAACATTGAAGATGTTGTCTTACCCATGCTGAGCTCCTCATCGCTCATAACCATTCCATCATCTACCCATCGCCCATAACCATTTCATCTCTGGTCCAGCCCGTGGAAGGGAAAGACGTCAAGAGGTGGATCTTCCAGAAAGCAAACTGGGTAGGCTTCACACAACAAGTGAATAAGGCAGCCGTTGGCCTCTCACACCCACGCCCCACCAACCTGAACAACGCCTACGACTAATACTGCAAGATGCTGCTGGCCGTCGCCAAGAAGAACATCCCCCGCCCGCGGTGTACGTAAAGTCTATGTTCCCTGCTGGGATGACGAATGTGAAGACCTAATTCGCGCCCACACTAAATCACAAACCAGCGAAGTCAGGGACAAAGTAGCGAACGACCTGATCTGCAGACTAAATGAGAAACACAGGCAAAGATGGATGGAGACAGTGGAATCAATTGATTTCACACACTCCAGCCGACAGGCGTGGCAGACCATGAATAAGCTCCTTCCTCTCCACGTGCTTCCGCTGCCTGAAGCAGCCAAAGATCTGGCACCATGCCAAGGTGATTGCTCTGCCGAAGCCAAACAAGCCTAGCGATGACCCCAAGGGATACCGACCCATCTCACTGCTGTGTGTTCCATACAAGCTCCTGGAACGTCTCCTCCACACACGTCTCAATCCAGTGATCGACCCCCAGCTGGCTAAAGAACAGGCTGGCTTCCAAAGCGGTAGGTCAACGGCAGACCAGGTGTCCCTCCTGTGCCAAGACATAGAGGACAGCTTCCAGGCTGGGGAGAAGGCAGGCGCTGTCTTCTTGGACCTCACATGCAGCTGTGAGGTCTTCTTGGACCTCACAGCTGCATATGATACTGTCTGGCTGCGTGGACTACACATGAAGCTTCTGGAAACCATCCCAGACAAGCTTCATCATGGAGATGCTGAGCTTCAGGCTATACACCAGCAACGGGAAATGCAGCAGGGTGAGGAAACTTAAGAACGGCGTCCCACAGGGCTCAGTGCTGGCACCAATGCTGTTCAACATCTACATCCATGACCTGCCTGCAACCCAGTCAAAGAAGTATGGCTATGCTGATGACCAGGCCATCCTACTCAGTAAGCCATCCTGGGAAGCAGCAGAAGAGGGCCTCTCTGAAGACATGAACATCCTGTCTTCATACCTGAGGAACTGGCTGGAATAGACCAAGGTGGGGGATGATCGGTAGACAGTTGGACAAAGGCCAGAGATGAAAAACAGAAAGTTTGAGACAGAAGGATTGAGGAGTTGTGAAATGTGAAGCCCAAGTAAGGTATGTAGGGAGAGGGAGATCCGAGAAATAGGTGCGAGTCCAGGAGGGACATGGGGGAGAAGATAGGGAGGAGTGTGGGACGAAAGGGGAAGGAGGGGGTTTGTTACAGATCACCTAAAATTGAGAAACCACGTTTACTAATTTTCTATTTTGCTGCACATCATGACAAGAAAGACTGCTGGATCGTACACCCTGTGTGGCTTCTTGCTGAGGCAGTCATTGAATGCATGCAAAATTATTAGATGGAGCAAATGGCTAAATTAAATGGAAACTATAAACAAGAAATTAGGGTGTGTATGAATGTATTACATATCTTGTGGCAATAGAGAGGCAATTAATGGGTTACCTTGATGCTGATTTGAGGTTTTTTAATGGCAACATTTTGGCTTTGTTAAACAAAAAAATATGGCCTCCATTTTCAGCCAAGATTTATGCTAATTTGTGAGATTGTTCATTAAAAGAATCTGCATTCTGCAAGTAAATGCAATAAATGTCAGAAAGAGCTTGTGTCAGGCAGCATTTTGGACTGAGAAAGAGTTAATGTTTTAGGCCACTGACCATTTGATCAGAACTCATCACTGTATATCCCTCCACAAATGGTGGTGGATCTCCGTAGTGTTAGCAATGATTTTGATTTATGTTTCAGAGTTCCGGCAGCTGCAACATTTTTCATTTGATTTCTGTCATCAGTCTGTGCAAAGCTTATATTTGCTGGGGCACAGTTTCACTTCAAGTGAATCCGCACATCTGTAAAAATATCTGGTACAAGAAGCATTCTGCCAGCTTCAGGGGGAAACTTTGGGATGGTTGGAAAAGTGAAGTGTAATAAATCTTGTGCTGAAACTCAAATATACTTCAATGTTATTGGAACATCACAAACCAAAACAGTCCCTTCATAGAGCTGCATTGGAAACCATGCGAATGGAATTCCCTGCTTCACAACCTTTGCTAAATTTTGGGAATGTGCCAAATTACATAACACAATTAAATACATTTTAGAACATCAGGATATCTCATAGCAGTTAACTGCCAATTAAGTACTTTTTGAAATGTATGTAGTCATTGTGACAGTGCAGAAAATATGGCAGCCAAAATCTGCACAGCAAGCTCCCAATTACTGATATATGATAACAAGGACGGATCCAATGTCATACTGGTGATTCAATTAACCTCCTCCATTATAGAACTGAAATAACTTTTTTTCTCTGTCATCGCTGTTTTTATTTATTTATTTATTTATTTATTTATTTTATTTATTCGGAACAAGTAAAGACATTAATAGTAACAAAATCGAAATTATCAAACAATTGGACATTACAATCAATATTTACAAGCAATGAAAAGAACAAAAAGCAAATTTCCAATGTCCAACTCTGTGTCTGTACAAGTCTGTACAAGCTGTTTCCTGGCCTGTTGAGTGCCCACACCATTTTCTGTTTTTGTTTCAAAATAATGATGGCTGATGGAGCTGATTAAGATATTATTTGAATCCTTCTCTGATACGTTGTCTCATAATAAGTTACTGATTTTGGCATATTGTTATAAATTGTGTCAACTGCAGAGAAACAGTCCGTTACAACATGAGAAGGGCAGAGACAAATACCAAATGCTAATGATGTCTGCTCACAAAGTATTTCCAAAAGACTTTCTAACTCTCTTTGACTTTATAGCCACTACAAGAACTCAGTTGTTTGAAGGCATTGCCTGCAAGTCATGTCGCCTTTTCCATTAGCAAGTAGAGGAAATTAATGAATAAGTAAAATGGAATGGGAGAGTCTGCATTGAAGCAGGGTATCTGGAGCTGTATAACCTCTCTCATTAATATATATTCTGAGTCCTCTTGTTTACACGTTGGGAACTTTCTGCAGGACATCCTTTTGAGCAGCTGTTACTGACATTTGACAAATTATGAGCTGCATTTTCCCAAGAATGTGCAGATAGCTTTGCCATGAGGTCCCAGATCTCTAAATACCTCAAGTGTAAGTCTGTGGCAGATGAACCGTATGCAGCACAGCAGGCCAATTATTCCTGTGCACCTTCTATTTTCCAAGCTGGCCGTGCAACTTGGGCATTTCTGACAGAACTATTTAATGACCATTCTTTAGACATCCTTAAGTGACATTTTTAAAGTAACTTTCCAAACCCCATATTAACATTGCACTCTTAGACAACTACGTACAACAACCTTACTTGCTATATTTCCATAAAATTTTCCTCTCACCTTCGCTTTCACTGTTCTGCAATTACACCCGTATATTCTGATCAACATTCCTAAAACCAGTGGAAATAGTTTCACCTTGTCCACACAATCTTTTTGCCAGCTCTATTAATTTTTTCTCGTTGACTTCTCTGTTTTGAGAGTCAGCATGATGCTTATTTACTGGATTCGTTTTATTTTGACTCTGTTTATTTGTCTGCTTATGGCAAATTGGGTCTCTCGAGTCATCATGTTTGCATTGAAGGATGATAAGGCATCATGATTTTGAACCCCTGGGGAATTGCATATGGCAATCATATGTAGCCCCACAGGAGGAGTTTCTGGAGTGCACCATACTGAGATTGGAATTGGGAAAACAAGTATAAACAAAATGTTACTTCTGTTGAGAGTAAACAAAATCTTATGCAGAAATCCTCTTTTTTTGCTTCTTCGTCCCATTACAGCCACCAAGGCAACATTCTCTCCCCCCTCTCCTATTGGGGAGAAGGTACAAAATCTTGAAGGCATGTACCACCAAATCTACATCGATTCTATCCTATCCCCCTTTGCCTAACCCCTTCCCATCTTCGTCCAGGACACCTCGCATGCCCTTCTTTTAACTCTTTAACAACCTTTGGTTTCCAGGCCCCCATTCACTCATCTTTACCATGGACATTCAGTCCCTCTACACCTCTGTCCCCCACCAGGATGGCCTTAAGCCCGTCGCTTCTTCCTCGAACAAAAACCCAACCAATTTCCCTCTACAAACACTCTTCTCCTCCTAGCAGTAGTAAGATACCACCTCCCCCCCCCCCCCCCACTTCCAGTCTGCAGAAGGATTCCGACCCGAAACATCACCCATCCTTTTTCTCCTGAGATGCCTGACCCGCTGAGTTACTCCAGCATTTATGTCTATCTTTGGTATAAACCAGTATCTGCTGTACCTCATTTCTCCAACTGCATCTTGGTACATGTGACGGAAATAAACACGTTCCAATACCAGTGCATTACTATATTTAAAGGGTATTAAAAAAACAAAGCTTAGAGAAGGATAAGGAATTTGATTTATTACTAGAAAGACTTACCTTCTTGAACAACATTTAAAAAATTGTAGATACCTGCATTTAAGAATATTTGCACATTAATGAGATAATTGATTTAAACTTTATATGTAGCTTTTTATGTTTTTTTTACATCGAAGGACAAATGCAAATCTTCATTAGTGATTAGTATTGGAGTATTGGAGTTGGTATTTTGAAGAATGAATTCCATAAGTACAGCCATTGTGACCAACATGTAAAATGGATTATTTGCCTTCTGTCAATTTCCAGTGTTTTGGATTTATTTTAGTTTGTTTTTAAGTTCTCAGAGAATATATCTTTGAAGCCAATATTGGCTCTGGTTCCTTGACTTCCTATAACTGTGGGGTTGAATAATAAACCAGGCTGGCAGTTGTTGATAGTGCCACAATGGTACTGTGTCCAGTTGAGACCATGCCACACCTTACACCTCCCTTCTGTTATCTCAGTCAATTTAAAAACAGACCATTTTGGGTCGAATTAAATAAAATGTGTTTTTAAACAGGAAGAATTACACAGTCACAGGGGAGATAAATTATGGAACAGGAGTTGACCATTCATTTCTGCAGATACTGGAAATCTGAAATTTAAAAATGCTGAACATATTCAGCTTGTCATCCAGCATCCATGGAGTGTGAAACAGTGTTAACTTTTCAAGTTATTGATCTTGCATTGGAGCACATACAGGGAAACAAATTAGACTGCTGTGAAAACTAATAGTGGCTCAAGTTCCAATGTCTGAATGGCACTTTGCTATATCTCCCCTCCATGGGAGGAGGACCTGTGACCAGTTGCTATCCTTAATGCATATTAGACCAACTAGATCTAGGTAGCATAATAATTAAAAATAATTTAAGAACTCTCTTGTATTGAAATGATTGTTAACCAAATGCATTATTTATTTGCAGAGAACGAGGACGATGTCTCTCTTCCACAGTCTTCTGACTCCAATAATCTTGTTGCAGACATGCCATCATCTGACCTCTCCAACATTCAGACTCCAACTGCTGATCACCCTCCGTCAAACTTCTCTACCATTCAAATTCCTCCTGGTGCTCACGCTCCAGCCAATACTCCAGCTGAAGTGCCCAGCACCTCAGGTATGGTACAATGTGATGCAGAGAATGAACCCTTAAAAGGAGCAAGTAGCATCTGGTGCAGATACAAGGATGCTCACTCTCGACCGGCCTGTATTTATGCAACTGGAAACTGTGGCTATCTATGATTTTCTTGAACGGGAAGTTGTGGGGTCCAGTAATGCAAAACCTCACCCACGAGCTGTGCAACCTGGTGCTATCAAGTGTTTATTTAAAGCTTCCTATCATTTTTTTTCACACAGTGAGTGGTGAATCTCTGGAACTCTCTGCCACAGAGGGTACTTGAGGCCAGTTCATTGGCTATATTTAAGAGGGAGTTAGATGTGGCCCTTGTGGCTAAGGGGATCAGGGGGTATGGAGAGAAGGCAGGTACGGGATACTGAGTTGGATGATCAGCCATGATCATATTGAATGACGGTTCATGCTCGAAGGGCCGAATGGCCTACTCCTGCACCTAATTTCTATGTTTCTATCAATGTTTTAACGCTATATTCTACACACTTATTTTTGCTCTTTACTCCACTTCTGTATTTATGCAACTGGAATTCTCACGAAACTCACAAACATTTCTAAGAATATTGAGAAAGGTAGTAAAATTCTCTAAAAGCAATTTTTATTTCGAATATGCAAAATAAAAGTGAAAAGACAAAGTCATTTAAGTTTATAAATAAGGAAACTGCAGTTGATGGATGATTTGCAGCAAAATATTCTTGGAAGATTTAGCACTTCATACGATGCAGTTATTCACTTGATTTATTCTTCCATTAATACTGGTTAGTTTTAATATAGAATTACAGTGCAAAAGTAATTTAAAAGGGTATGGAAATTACATATAGTCTGGCAGTTCATTCAAAGGTTTATACACAGAACGCTGGTATATGATGTACTGTCATATTTTTAAGAAAATTGCTCCCTCAACCATCATATTCATGAAACTGGCACCTCTCAATCCCCATGGATGCCAGTCGGCTAAGAATATATTGTTGTAGATCTGTGCAGATCTTGATGTCAAATTAAACTCTTCCTTTTGCCTCTACATGATTCACAAACCTACTTTTGCTGCATGTTCATGTGCCTATCTAAAATACTTAAATGCCACTATTGTATTTGCTTCCGCTTTAACAACTGGCAGCTCCTTCCAGGCACCTACCACTTTGTGTAAAAACAAAACTTGTCTTGCAAATCTCCGTTAAACGTTCTCCATCTCACTTTAAAGCAATGTCACCGAATATTTAACATTTCAATCCTGGGCAAAAGATTCTGACCATGTACTCTATCTATGCCTCTCAAAATTATAGACCTCTATTGGGGTTCCCCACAGCCTCCGACACTTCAGAGAAAACAGTTAAAATTTCTCTAATCTTTTCTTATAGTTTATGCCTCTAATCTAAGCAGCATCCTCGTAAACCTCTGCATTATTTGCAAAGCCTGCACATCCTTCTTGTAATGGAATAACTAGAACTCCTGTACAAAGTTGAATAAAGTTGCATCATGCCTTTCTGACTTTTACACTCAGTGGCCTGACTGATGAAGGCTGCATACCATATGCCTTCTGTACTACTTTACCAGTTGGGTTTCTACTGTCAAGGAGCTATGGACTTGGACCCCAGGATCCTTTCGTACATCAATGCTGTTAAGGGAGCCTGCCACAGACTGTATGCATTTGATCTCCGAAAATATAATACCTTGCATTTACAATGATTAAACGCCATCCGCCATTTCTCCGCCGACATCTGCAAATAATCTGTGTCCTACTATATCTTGCGACAGCCTTCTTCACTGTTCTCAATACCATCAATGTTTGTGTCGTCAGCAAATTTACTTACCAGCCCATCTATGTTTTAATCCAGATCATTTATTTATATAACAAACAGCAGAGGTGCCAGGGCAGATCCCTGTGGAACATCACTGGCACAGACCTCCAGCCAAAATAACACCCTTCCATCACTACACTATTTTTATATTAATTTTTTCTGTTTTCTTGATAATTATCTTGCTAGTTACTAAGTCACGGTGGGTTCCATGCATCATTAACTTGTGTTTCAGCATACCATGAGGAATTGTGTCAAATACCTCACTAAAGTCCATGTAGACCACATCTACTGCCATTCCTTCATCAATCACCCTTGTCACCTTCTCATAAAAACTGTTAAGTTTGGAAGATATGATCTGCTGCAGACTCATTGGACTACATGCTAACTGTCGCAAATCAGCACATTCCATTTCAAATATGTGAATCCTATCCCTAAGATTCTCTTAAAGATGTTCTGAAAATAATAGAACAACATGGATGAAAATGGGAAAGCGAACAGGGTGGAAATGGCTAAGACTCGAGGCCATAGTTTTCATGTGAAAGGGGCAAAATCAAAGTTTAAAGAAGTTGTGCGGGGCAAATTTTTAGCATAGAGGGTAATGGGCGTCTGGAACACACTGCCAGGGGTGGTGATGGAGATAGATACAATAGTGGCGTTTAAGCAGCTTTTAAGGGCCTGTCCCACTTGGGTGACCTAATTGGTGAGTTAAAACAAGTGTCCTCGACCTTCCAGCTCGAGAGCACTTGCCTGGAAAGCTTTGATCTAGATCAACCGTACGCATTGAAACCGCGAGCTGGATCGACCCGTCCGCGTTGAAACCGCGAGCTGCATCGACCAACCGCGCGCGCACACACACACGCCATACACACCCCACACATGCACACACACACACGTCGCGAAGGCAGGGGTCAGGGAAAGCGCTATCTGAACGGCTGCACAGTAACGATAAGTCCTTTAGAGAGCGGGGGGGGAGGGGAGAGAAGGGTGGGGGGGGAAGGAGTGGAGACACTTTTAAGAAGTTTAATAGAGTTTAGCGGGCATTTTACCTACCGGTAGGTCTTCCTGGGTCCTGAAACTCCAATGAGCCAATCAAAATGCCCAGTCAGCGAAGGAGATTGCCTATGGCTGCCCTCGATTGCCTGTAACTAAATAGCGACCCCACTCCACTGCACTACAAGTTCAAAAGACCCATGCCGACCAAATTTTACTTGTGGAAAATTTTTCAACATGCTGAAAAATTTTCCGCAACCTAGCTGAGGCCACGACTATTCGGGAACTTCCCTCGAGCATGAAGGAGAGTTCCAGCTACCTCATAGGACCTCCTACGACCACGTGTTGACCATGCTGCGAGTTTGAAGGTCAAAGACACTCTTCTAAACTCTCGCCCAAGTGGGACAGGCCCTTTAGATAGGCATATGGTTATGCAGGGAATGGAGGGATATGGATCATGTACAGGCAGATGAGATTACTTTATCTTGTCATCCTGTTCAACACAAAACATTGTCAGTCAAAGAGCCTGCTCCGGTGCTGTACTTATTTGTTCTATCTTCTCACCATGTGATGCAGACTGGAGAAACAAACATTGTGCAGATGCTGGAAATGTGAGATCAAAGCAGAGGATGCTGATTGTACTCAGCAGGTCAGGCATAATTTATGAAAATAAAGTTTCAGTTCATCATGCTGAATGGGAGTCTGACTGCATATCTCTTACACGAAGAAGCAAGGAGACTTCAGATCATCTGCATATAGCATTGGTGTGGAGGGATTTGTTGTCACTGAGAAAATGAGCCAGTTGACCACGGTGCTGTCAAACTGACTGGGTGAGGGTGGGGACAGGGAGGAAGGTGGTCCTCAGAGTAGAGCCAGGTATTAGTGGAAAGAATCCGGACACATGGAAAAAGATGCGTCAAGTTATAGTCAAGATGTAAGTGCTTAGTGACAAGATGGCAGACCCATTGTTTCTGTCCGCCTCTGCCCCACTGAAATAATTTCCACTTACCTCGACCACCCTATCCCCCCCCCCTGGTCCCAACCTACGTCCAAGCTCCCGTCTGATAGTTTTGCTATGTTTGGAGATAATGTCTGCGGTTGAGGCAAAAAGAGTAACAGCATTTTCTTATTTGAACACGGTTAATACTAACTCTTCCCGTGTGGCTAAAGGGATCAGGGGGTATGGAGAGAAGGCAGGTACAGGATACTGAGTTGGATGATCAGCCATGATCATATTGAATGGTGGTGCAGGCTCGAAGGGCCCAATAGCCTGCTCCTGCACCTATTTTCTATGTTTCTATGCTAGGCTCCACTTGGAGCTGATGTCCACTGAGGTTGGATCTATTGGTGGACAGTACACGGGGTGGTTTATTCTGTATCTCGCACTCACAAGTTGTCGAGGATGACATAGTTTGGAATTGTCTGGTGCTGACGTTCATAATATGAGAAACATTCCATTCCCAAGAAAGAAAAGCCAGCTTTAGCAGGGTGGGAACCGCTAAGAAGGGAAGGATTTTAATTCCTTACAACGCTGACTTCAAATTCCCCCGGGACAGAAAACAAATTTTCGGTTGAGTTTGGAATTTATCTTTCTGGTTGAATACTTTGAAATGAAAACAAAATATATACTGACTTCCAATTGCTCTTGGATTTCCTGAGTTCTGTGCCATCTGCAGCTGAGAGGAGGAATGACCTCCATCAATGTCTCTGCAAACAGCTGTTACAATACAGCCATGATCCTCTCCCTCTCGCTTGTTCTCCCACCTTCTTTCCCTCTGACTCTCTTTCACCATGACTCTCTCCCCCCTCTTTTCTACCCTCGCTATTTCCCCCCACTCTCTCTGCCACTCACCCCGCGCTTTCTGCCCTCTCCACCCGCTCTCGATCACCGCCCCCCCCCCCCCCACTTTCTCTTTTTCCCCCCGCCACTCTCTCTCGTGCACCCCCCCCACTCTCTCTTGCACACCCCCCACTCTCTTGCACCGATTACTTGCCAAGTTTTGTCCGAACCTCCCTTTTCCAGCTTTCTCCCCCCAATTCCATCAGTCCGAAGAAGGACCAGACCTGTAACGTCATTTATTCATTCTCTCCACAGATGCAGCCTGACCTGCTGAATTCCTCCAGCACTTTGTTTTTTGCTCAGCTTTTGCAAGTTCCTTTATAACAGCATTAAAATTAGCTTTGCCTCAATTTAGGACTTTAACATGGAAATTAGGTGCGATCAACAACTATTTAAAAACAAATGGAATTGGTGTCATAAATGGTATGAGGAACATTAGTTATCTGAAAATAAGGTGGGGTTGTTTTCTTGGAATGCAGGAGACTAAGCAGAGGTTTGATAGAGGTATTTAAAATCATGAAGTGTAATCACTAAATAGAGATAAAAGTTTCCATTGGTGGAGCGGTCAAGATCTAGGGAATATAAATTGAAGGTGACTGGCAAAAGAACCGAAGTGATGTGCCAAAAATGTTGGTTACACGAGTGGGTTGGATCTGGAATGCACTGCCAGTGGCAGTGAGGAGGCAGATACAATTGTGACTTTCACAAAAAACCTGAAAATATATCTGAAAGGAAAAGATTAATAAGACTATGGAGTGAAGGTAGGAGAGTGGGACTAGTTGGTTTGCGGTTTACTGACATTGTCTCAACGGGCTGAATGGCTCCCTGCTTTGAACATTGTACGTGTGAATATGTATATTTGGGAAGTGGGCAAAATTATGGGATTACATGGATGGCTTCTCAGTATACTTTGACCTGATCAAATCCCATTCTTCTGCATTACAGAATATTATAATTTTATTACTCTTCTTCCCCCCCCCCCCCCACTCTACATCAGTCTGACGAAGGGGTTCGGCTCGAAACCTTGCCTATTTCCTTCGCTCCATAGATGCTGCCGCACCCGCTGAGTTTCTCCAGCATTTTTATCTACCTATTATGATTTTATTACTCTGGTACCTTATTGCTGCACAAAATGCATTCACAAGTGTGCGAGTGCTGATCAAATCAGTACTAGAAGGAATCATTACAGTAAGAAATATGGAGCAAACCTTGTCCTGCCCAGTGTTGCATTGATAATCTGTTGCGACCTCTGCTGAGAACTCAACTCCTGATTGAGGTTAGTTTATTGTTATATGTACCGAGATACAGTGTAAAGTTTTTGTTGTGTGCTAACCAGTCAACGGAAAGACAATACATAATTACAATCGAGTTTGCCAGCGTGTACAAATACATGATGAAGAGATTAACGTGAATAATGTTCAGTGGAAGATAAAGTCCTGAAGAATCTGATCAAAGATAGTTCGAGCATCTCCAATGAGGAAGATAGTAGCTCAGGACACTCTCTAGTTGTTGGTAGGATGGTTTAGTTGCCTGATAACAGCTGGGAAGAAACTGTCCTTGAATCTGACGGAGGCAGCATAAGGTGTAAATGGAGTCAATGGAAGGGAGGTTGGTTTGTGTGATACACAAAAAAGCTGGAGAAACACAGCGGGTGCAGCAGCATCTATGGTGCGAAGGAAATAGGCAACGTTTCGGGCCGAAACCCTTCTTCAGACTGATCGGGGGCGGGGACAAGAAAGGAAAAAGGAGGAGGAGCCCGAGGCTGGGGGATGGGAGGAGACAGCAGGGGGACTGAGGAAGGGAAGGAAACAGCAAGGACTAACAAAATTGGGAGAATTCGATGTTCATGCCCCCAGGATGCAGACTCCCCAAACGGAATATGAGGTGCTGTTTGTGTGATGGTCTATGCTGCCCTCCTTGCTGCTGTGGCCATCAGGAAGCTGTGCTGACTGTAGCAATGCAACTCCCGTGGCTCCGTGTGCAGTGTCTACATGTGAGAGTACTGAAGTTGTGTGGGCTGAGGCAAACAATGGAGTTGCACATCATTGAGATGTGGTTCTCAAGGTTGTATTCAGTATAGTTGCTCTATGTGTTGAAGGACCAGCTGGATCCTGTGGTCTCTGTCATGACCTGTAGTTGTATGTGATGGAAGTTGCTGCCCAGCTCTTCCCAGCCCCAAATGTTTTTTTTCTGTGGTAACAAGCTTAGAGATTATCATAGGTGTGATTTTGTGCAGCCAAGCAGACAGAGGAGGAGATGGTGGCTTCCATCTCATCTAACAGCGGGTAATGACTGAGAGCAAGGGATCCTTGGAGCAGCCGGCAATGTCTCCAGCAATGGCCTGCACTCTCCATTTTGACCCGACTGCAGCTCTGAGCTCCACTGCTGTGCTGAGCTGAGCAGCCATGTTACTTCATTGAGCCTCTGCATGCTGAGCAGAGGGGAATTCACTGCTGGCAAAGGATGAGCATTCCTCCCAGGTTCCTGGTACAGCAATAAGCAGCCCAAACTTTGCCTGTGTATTGGTATTGGTTTTTTATCGACATGTGTACAGCGATACAATGAAAAGCTTTGTTTGCATGCTATCCAGTCAAACCACACTATACCTAAGTACAATTATGCCACACATAAGTACAACAGGTACGCTTGTACAAGTTAAAGTACAGCAAGGATATGTATCTAGGATCATCAGACTGGAAAACCAAAAGTGCTATAAAGAATCATCGCTATATTAGCTACAAAAGTTAAGGGCCTATCCCACTTAGGCTATTTTTTAGGCGACTACAGGCGACTAGGCTGTCGCCGAGTCGTCGCCTGTATGGTCGTGAGTAGTCTCCTCAGTCGCCCAAAGAGTCGTAGTGTCTTTCTGGTCGCCACTGGATTTTCAACATGTTGACAAATTTTCGGAGACAGTCGGCGACAGTGGGTTTGACGCCAATGAGCGTAGTTTGACTTCTCCTGACGTAGGTGCTGTCATAGTTGTCGCCAAGTTAACGTAGGTTGTCGCCAGGTTTAATGTACATTTTCGCCATGTGACATAGGTTGTCGCTGGTGCTGACTTTTTTTTTGTTGTTAAAGTAATGATTCTATTTCAAAATTTTATGTCGAAGGGGATCCAATCACCGGTTTTTCAGCGACCTGCTATGGCAATGGCAGTCGCCTAAAAATAGCCTAAGAGGGACAGGGCCTTAACACTCCTCCCTTTGAATTAAAGACAACTCTGACCCATCTATCCTAGTTTCAAAGGAAACATGACCAGCTAACAAGGAAAAAAATAGTTGCAGGGAATATGCATTGTTAAACTAAAGGAAACAGAAGTAGCGAGGTCCACACAAGATGCATTCAAACAAAGTTAATAATGGATACACATACAAAACTATCAGTTGCAGGCAACGTTTAGTGGGTGTAACCTTCTATGAGGGTTAAAGGTGCACCATGTGGGCAACTTAGTTTCAAGTCAGCAAATTTCTTTAATTCCCGCTCACATCAGGGGATCCCAGTTTGAAAATCTATGATGTAATTCTTGCCATCTGCCAGCAATCAACTGTATTATCAGAAATGGGACTGAGAGTTTACTCTAGCTTTTACTTCATTCTGCCTTTGTTTAAATTGGTTATATGCCTGATATGATCTGCTGAGAATGCAAACTTTTGCTTTTCCCTGGTTAGTTTGAAGTGAGTATGGGTACACACACAGCAAATTGAAAATTGAGCACTACATAACATGCTTAATCATCAATAATTTGAAATAGGCTGACTCAGAATAGAGGAATGGACTGCACTGTTTTCCCCTCTCCCCTCACATACGCTGCTATATGTTGTGTTAACCATGTGAAGAAAGCTCGCAATTTGCTGTACAAAGTTGACTGCTATTATAAAATAGTCATATTTCTTGGAGTAGGTCATCCATTCAGACAATGTGGCTTGTGTCTGCACTTTGCAATATTGTGTTCAGCTGAGAGTAATACGACATTGCAACTTTTCTGCTGAGTGGGCATAAAGTACATTATGCATTCTGAGAAATTTGTATTTGAGAAAATGCAGCAAGCATTCTTAAACGAGCCACCCATCCAGTATAGTACGTCCACTGCTGTTTGTTATCTACATTAGCGGTTTGGATGACAATGTGAAAACATTATTAAATTAGCAGATGACACCAAAATTGGTGGTACAGTTATCAAAGAGGAAAGATAGCTAATTTTACAACAAGTTCTAAATCAAATGGGAAGGTATGCCAAGGAATAATAAATGGAATTTAACCCTGACAAGTGTTAGGCGTTGTGTTGCACTTTGGTATATCAAACCAGACTTTGCACAGTAATGTTAGAACCCTGGAAAATGTAGCAAAACACAGAAATCTGAGACTAAAGGTGCATGGTTCCCTAAATTTGTAGTCATACGGAATAGTAGAAGAATGCCATTCGGCCCATCAAGTCTACTCTGCCATTCAATCATGGCTGTTCTATCTCTCCCTTCTAACCCCATTCTCCTGCCTTATCCCCATAACCTCTGACACCTTCACTAATCTAGAATCTTATCTGCCTCTGCCTTAAAAATATTCGCTGATTCAGCCTCTACAGCCTTCTGTGGCAAAGAATTCCACGGATTCACCACCCTCTGACTAAAGAAATTTCTCCTAATCAACTTTCTGAAAGAACATCCTTTAAGTCTGAGGCTGACCTCTAGTTGTAGACTCTCCCACTAATGGAAGCATCCTCTCCACATCCACTCTATCCAAGCCTTTCACTATTCTGTATGTTTTAATGGGGTCCCCCCCCCCCCCATCTTCTAAACATCAGCAAGTACAGGCCCAGTGTCGTCAAGTTCTTATCATTAATGTACTCATTAATGTTAATGTACTAATTCCTGGGATCATTCGTGTAAACCTCCTCAGCACATCCTTCCTCAGACATGGTGTCCAAAATTGCTCATAATATTCTAAATACGGCCTTACCAGCGCCTTATTGAACCTCAACATTACATCACTGTTTTTGTATACAAGCCCTCTTGAAATAAATACTAGCATTGAGTTTGCTTTCTTTACTACCGATTCGACTTGCAGATTAACTTTTTGGGAATCCTGCACCAGCTCTCGCAAGTCCCTTTGCACCTCCGATTTCTGGATTTTCACCCCATTTAGAAAATAATCTATGCCTTTATTCCTTCTTCCAAAATGCATGACTCCACACTTTGGTACACAATATTCTATCTGCCACTTCTCTGCCCACTCTCCCAACCTGTCCAAGTCCTTGTGCAGAGTCCCTGCTTTTTCTACACTACCTGCCCCTCTACTCATTTTCGTATCATCCGTAACCAAAGCCTTCAATCCCCTCGTCCAAATCATTTATAAACAACATAAAGAGTAGCTCCACTAGTCACAGGCACAGTCAACCAGTAAAAGCCCCCTTTATTGCCACTCTTTGTCTTCTGCCATCCAGCTAACCTGCTATCCATGGTAGTATCTGCCCCTTGATACCATGGGCTCACATCTTCCTAAGTAGCCTAACGTGTGGCATCTTATCAAAGGCTCTCTGAAAATCTAAAGGGCCTGTCCCACTTGGACGTCAATTGCGCATCATTTACGTGACATAATTTACGCGTCACGACGCGTGATGCGCAAATGACACCCAAGTGGGAAAGGCCCTTAAGTAAACAACATCTACTGACTCTCCTTTCTCTGTCTTGCTATCCGGTGGACAGTGTGGTGAAGAAGGCTTTTGACACACTTGCCTTTATTAGGACGGGTATTGAGTATATAAAGTTGGGACTTCATGATACAGCTGTACGGGTCATTGGTGAGATCACGCTGGTGGGTTATAGTCGCCCAACTGAGGGAAGGATGTAATTAAGTTGGAAAGGATACAAAAGAGATTCTCCAGGACATAACCTTGGCTTGCGAAATTGAATTATAGGGTGAGGTTAGATAGGCTGGGACATTTTTCTTTGAAGCCTAGGAGGCTGGGGGGTGACCTTATTGAGGTGTAAAAGATCATAGAGCTGTGCAGCTCTAAAATTCTGCCCTATTGATGGGGTCAGTAAAAAGACAAGCTGTGATATAGCAACTTTTCATCGCCTGGACATTTCCAATATCATTCAGTTATGTTTTAACTTAATATAAATTATTGTCACCAGCAGATTTAAGTGTTCTTCAGACTATTTGAAGAAGCATCCCAACCCGAAACCAAAATGTATCAAAATACCCTTTAAAAAATCTGACAATGTGCACTTTAACCACATGTGATTTTTTTCTATTACAAATTTAAGTTTGTGGAGTACAGAGGCAATTAAATAAATGATGGGTCTTTGTCCCAAACATTATGGAGGGCACGGTATGTCCTCCAGAGATGCTGCCTGACCTGGTATGACAAGGTCTGGTGCATTTCACACACAGGAGAGCAAGAGGCTGCAGAGAGTGGTATATTCAGCCCAGTCCAACATGGGAGATGCTCTCCCCTCCATCAAAAGCATCTACATCTCAAGGCAGTATCTGTCATCAAGGATTCCCAACATCCCGGCCCTTCTTGCGTCTCGCTGTTACCATCGGGCAGGAGGTACAGAATCTAAAAATCGCACACCACCAGATTCAGAAATGGCTACTTTCTTACAACAATGGTTCTTGAACTAACCCCTCCAATCTGGCTTTTGCCCCCTCCATAGCACAGAAACTGCTCTCCTCAAAGTCCTCAACGACCTCCTCACCTCTGCTGACACTGGTTCCCTCAACATCCTCATCCTCCTCGACCTGAGCGCAGCCTTCGATACAGTGAACCATAACATCCTGCTCACCAGACTCAAAGACCTCGGCATTGAAGGCTCTGCACTCAGCTGGCTCCGTTCCCACCTTTCCAACAGATCCCACTTCATCTCTCTCTCTGCAACCACACCACTGCTACAGCCACAGTCACTCAAGGCGTTCCCCAAGGCTCCGTACTCGGCCCCCTCCTCTTCATCATCTACATCCTCCCCCTTGGTCAGATACTCCGCCACTTCAATCTGGACTTCCACTGTTACGCTGATGACACCCAGATCTACCTTGGCACCAAATCCCCCCACAACCCCCCCCCCCCCCCTCTCCCATATCAACTCCTGTTTGTCAGCTATAAAAACCTGGATGCAACATAATTTCCTCAAACTCAACAGCGATAAGACAGAATTCCTCCTCATAGGCTCCAAAGCCACACTCAGCAAAATCAATAACCCCACTCTCACCATCGACAGCACCACTGTCTCCCCATCTCCCCAGGCCCGCAACCTTGGCGTGATCTTTGATTCCACCCTCTGCCTTGAGCCTCACATCCGCCATGTCATTAAAACCTCCTTCTTTCATCTCCGCAACATCGCCAAACTCAGACCCTCTCTCACACCTCCCGCTGCTGAAAGACTCATCCATGCCTTCATCTCCTCCCGACTGGACTATTGCAACTCACTTCTCCTTGACATCAGCTCCACCTACATCAACCGACTCCAACTGGTCCAGAATGCAGCCGCCCGACTCATCACCCATACCAAATCCTGGCATCACATCACTCCAGTCCTCAAACAACTTCACTGGCTTCCCATCTCTCACCGGATCACCTACAAAATCCTGATCCTCACCTACAAAGCCCTCCACCATCTGGCCCCCCCATATTTCACTGACCTCCTCTCCCCCTACCAACCCTCACGGTCCCTCAGATCCACATCAGCTGGCCTCATCTCCATCCACAAGTCCAACCTCCGCAGTTTTGGGGACAGAGCCTACTCCAGAGCAGCTCCCAGGCTCTGGAACTCCCTCCCCCAACTGATCCGCAATTCCGTGTCCCTCACCATCTTCCAGTCCCGCCTCAAGACCCATCTCTTCACCTCTGCCTATCCTTAGCCCCACGTGCCGTCCTTTTACACCTGTGCATTAGTTGCCTCATACTGTGTTTTGTATTGAATTCTGTATTTACTTTGTGTACTAGTCATGTCTCTAT
This sequence comes from Leucoraja erinaceus, assembly GCF_028641065.1. Taxonomy (NCBI): domain Eukaryota; kingdom Metazoa; phylum Chordata; class Chondrichthyes; order Rajiformes; family Rajidae; genus Leucoraja; species Leucoraja erinaceus. Next base: position 21,029,677 of record NC_073384.1, on the reverse strand, counting down.
TATTTATTTCATTCCCCTTACATGTCTTTCCTCTGGTACACAAAAAAGCTGGAGAAACTCAGCGGGTGCAGCAGCATCTATGGAGCCAAGGAAATAGGCAACGTTTCGGGCCGAAACCGTTCTTCAGACGTTTTTATAGATGTTTAATAGATGTTTTTCCTCTACCTGCTAAATTTTTGTAAGGTGTCCTTGAGCCTCTTGAAAGGCGCCCATAAATAAAATTTATTATTATTATTATTAACCTCTACAATCCTAATCCTACCTCAGCAACTGAGCACTACAGGCCAACGTAAACTTGTTTTTTGTCCTAATTATATTTTGACTAATGTCATTTTTTTCACAATTGTTTTTTTTTACTGACAAACAGAATATTATGTATAGTTTCTGTATTTTTAATGTTTGCCTGAGTCTATGTGCCTGTGATGCTGCTTCAAGCAAGATTTTCATTGTACCGTATCTCTTCTCACCTTGGGCATATGGCACTTGACTCAACGTGACTTGCCTCAGTGGGGTGAGAGATGTTTGTTGAGGGGGAAAGAAGATAGAGAGAGAAGGAGCAGAGGCCAGAGTGAGGTAGAAGAAGGATGCCCAGTGCAGGGAAGAAAAGAAAAAGAGAGAATTACTCGAGGGTTAAGGAGCCAGAGATCTCAAGAAGAGATTTATGAATGAAGAATATCAAAGGTGATAGAGGTTGAGTAAAGTGACTGGGTTGATAGGGGAAGAGACGGAGGTAATGGGTAAGAGCCTGATCTAATCCATGTGTTGGCAGGAGTAAGCCTGTGCTGACAAATATGTGGTAGCCAAAACTTGGCTCCTATGCTGTGGTATCCTTTTAATCGATTTAGTCAGCCAGAGCCTTAATTTTGTTTGTATTAGTGCCTCAGTGAGATTATGAGCTTGGGTCTCTGTAATCGAGGACCAGAGTACTACCATAATGCGCTTCCCCAAGCTATATGTATACAGGTAATTGAACTTATCATTTGTATTAAATCAGCTCTTTGTTTGTTCCAACAGCAAACTTTTTTGTTAGATACTTTAATGTTTTCCATCAGAACAAAATATTTCAAAACTCACGGGGGAATTATTTCCTGTCATAATTACAATAAATTGGGTTCCCTGGTACATTCTGTCAAATTAGCGACAACAATGGCAAGGTCTCACAGCAAAATAGTAAGAATTAATTGGCAGAACTCTCTAGGTGGATTTTCCAATTCAACAAACATTACTGTTTAATTGTGTAGGAAGGAACTGCGGATGTAAGTAATAAAGTACTGGTGAGATCACTGTACATGATTTTAAAGAGAATTTGATGATCTTCTCTTTTAAAGGATGAGAAGAGAAAGAGCAGGGGTACAGAGAGGTAATTCCAGAGCCAATAGTCCACTTGGCTGCGATGTTGCTTCAAGTATTGTGATGATGACTGGGATGCACAGAAGAGCATAACTGGAGGTTTACATAGTTATCTAAAAAGTTCAAAGAGTTGAAATATTAAGGAAATAATGGTAAGACCATTAGGGGTTAGATCATGAAAGATTTTCAAAACAAGTTTTTGAATTCACACACATACAGAGAATTGTACCAGGAAATATAAATTCAGAAATAGCCTCACATTCAGCGAAATCAAGGCACTAGAAGCTTTGGTAACTCAGCCGGTCAGGCAACATTTCTGGAGGAAAAGAATAGGTGACGTTTCTGGTCGAGACCTTTCTTTCATCTGGGAGTAAGGGGAAAGGAAATTATCTGCTCTAGCACATTATTGCAATCTGTAACGTTCCATCATTAATCTTTGGACTATGGTAAAAGGTGGAACATCAAAGACTTTGTCTCTTCAATTCAACATTTATAGGTGATAATTGACAAGGCATGGTGATATTGCAAGTCTTCTTCTTCTTGCGTATGGCGTGCACAGCTTAAAGTTGCAGGACAACTTGTTCTATTTGATCTTATTTGATTGTGCACGCCGGGTTGATTGCATTCGTCGAAACGGGGCAGACCACGTGAAGGTTGCAATCTTCCACCCCATATTGCAAGTAATATTGTGTCATACATGCACCAGGCAATGACCGTCTAAACAACTATATACCTACATTTGGAATTAATTAGTGGCAGAGAGGGAGTAGGGGGGAGGCAGACAGGAATGTCGTCATTCACAGAAACTCAACTGGCCGAAACAAATAAACACCATGCACCATTTTTTGTTGGGGTGTGTGTGTGGGGGGGGGGGACCTTTTAAATCTCTCCCTGCACGGGAGACCCGACCTTTTCTCGTCGGGTTTCCGTTGTCGTTGGGGCCGCAACGAGGAGCGGCCTCCAACAGGAAGAGACCGGGGACTCTGGTGCTACGACTCACCGTCACCGTCGCGGGGCTGGCCGAGTCCGGAGCGGGTGGAGCGGTGGAGGAGCGCTGCTGCTGCTGCTGCTGCTGCTGCTGCTGCTGCTGCTGCTGCTGCGGCCCGACCGGAGAGTCGGAGGCTCCAACGGCAGGTCTGTGGACGGCGGCACTGGGAGCCCGCGGGTCCCTGGAGGGAGACCGCTTTTCAGGGCTCTCGCAACGGCGACTTCCCCCGCCCGAGTTGCGGGGTTGAAGAGCTCCTGGAGTGGGGCCTACATCACTGCCCCGCGCGGCTTGGAATGGCCGCGGGACTCTGCGAGCGCACGCCGGGGGCTCTAACACCAAGACCCGGTGTGCGACCTTGCATCACCCGGCGTGGCTTTAATGGCCGCGGGACAATCGCCATCGCCAGCCGGGGGCTTTGACTTTGACTCTGACATGGGGGGGGAGAGTGCAGTGGAGAGATAAGTTTATTTGGCCTTCCATCACAGCGATGTGATGGATGTTTATGTAAATTATGTTGTGTCTTGGGTCTATGTGTTTGTAATGTATGGCTGCAGAAACGGCATTTCGTTTGGACCTCAAGGGGTCCAAATGACAATTAAATGTATCTTGTATCTTGCATACAAGAAGAGTCAGAGGCCAGATATCCTGCATTGACTGTTTCGCCTCCTGACTCCCTGAAGACATTTGCACTATTTGCAAGCATAAAGCAGCAGTATGATGGAATATTTTCCACTTACCTAGATAAATGCAGGACCAACTCTTAAGCTTAACGTCAACCAATGCATAGCAGCCCAACTTTATTGTCATCCCATCAATGTTGTTTCCTTCAACCAATCATGTACAGTGGGTGCAGTGTGTACTGGCTACACAATCAACTGCAATTACTCAATTCTTACTCTGCACCAGCTAACCTTTGATTTCTATCACTAAGGCAGGCAGGTACATGGGAATCTCACGCAAGCAGTTCCCATAAAATTGCTCTCCTCAATTATTCTGTCTCCATCACAAGGGACAACCTATCTACTGATGGCTGTTACAAACCTATTGACTCGCCTGAGCAAGCTTGACTACACCTCTTCCCATCCTGCCTCTTTGCAAGAAGGCCATCCTTTAGTCTAAATTTTATTATCTTTTCTGCAGCATCTGCTACTAAGAAGAGGCTTTTTACTCATATGAAGAAAGACTGGATAGAGACTTTCATATGAAGAAAGACTGGATAGACTCGGTTTGTACTCGCTAGAATTTAGAAGATTGAGGGGGGATCTTCTAGAAACGTACAAAATTCTTAAGGGGTTGGACAGGCTTGATGCGGGAAGATTGTTCCCGATGTTGGGGAAGTCCAGAACAAGGGGTCACAGTTTAAGGATAAGGGGGAAATCTTTTAGGACCGAGATGAGGAAAACCTTTTTCACACAGAGAGTGGTGAATCTCTGGAATTCTCTGCTGCAGAAGGTAGTTGAGGCCAGTTCATTGGCTATATTTAAGAGGATGTGGCCCTTGTGGCTAAAGGGATAAGGGGGTATGGAGAGAAGGCAGGAACAGGATACTGAGTTGGATGATCAGCCATTATCATATTGAATGGCGGTGCAGGCTCGAAGGGCCCGAATGGCCTACTCCTGCACCTATTTTCTATGTTTCTATGTTTACCCTGGGACATTTGGGATATCCGAAATATGGTTGTAGTTGGAGCCCTCAACTGTGTCCCGTCTACTATGTTTCCACATTTTTACGCTCACTCCCTCTTCCCTCTGACGGAACAAGAATAAACATTTTCTGGTCCTCACCTTTTACAGTACCAGCCTCTGTATCCAACATATCATTTTCACAATATTTCTGCCACCTTCAACATGATTCCATTACCAGTTACATCTTCCCATTCCCACCTCTTTCAGCTTTCCGTAGAGACAACTGTCTGTGCAATTCCTTGGGTTCGCTCATCCCCTCCCACCCAGCCTGCTAGAACACCTGGTTACAAAACATTTTGGCTCCCATTCCTATTCCCATATCAACCTTTCTGTTCTTGGCCTCCTCCATTGCCAGAATGAGGCCATGCACAAACTGGAAGAACGGCACCTCATATCTCACTTGGTAGCTTACAACCCAACTGTATGAGCATTGAATTCTCCGGCTATATGCTTCACTCCTCTTCTTTCCATATCTGATATCCTTTTGTCTCCTTTTCACCATTTAGCCTTTTACAATTTCCACCCATCTATCAATCATCCCCTCCTGAATCCACATCACTTACCAGGTGTTGCCCTGTCTCTCTTTTCCAACTTTCTCCTCCCTCGTCCATCCGTCTGAAGAAGAGTCCCGACCTCAAACGTCATCTGTTCATTCCCTCCACAAATGCTACCTGACCCGCTGAGTTTCACCAGCACTTTATTTTTTTGTTCTGATCTCACACCATGTTGATTTAAAAGTACTACATGAGTCCTTTATCATTGCTTAGTCTATAACCTGAGACTGTTTACCCAACAGCTCTGTTGGAAGCACTTTCAATAAAAGAGCCGTAGCACCGCAAAGTCTGCTCACCACAACTTGCTCAGGCAATTTGTGATGGCCATTAAATGCTGGTCTTGCCAACGATGCCCAAATCATTGATAATGATCTAATGACCAATGATTATGGCTGATCTAATTATGGCCGAGCTCTCCACTGATTCAAAATCCAGATAAATATATTCTCGGAAGAGTGGAAAATTATTTGAGTGAAGTATAACAGAAGCAGCATCTGTGCAGTAAGAAAGAGGGTTAAAGCCTCAGGCAAATGACCTGATGGAAAATTCTTTACATCTGTTGCAAATTCTGCTTTCAATATTTTATCCATCTGTGAAGAAAATTCTATGGTATGTTTCTCAGAAGAATTATTCTTCCCATCAGGGTTTAAATTTTGACGAGGAATATTGGCATGTAGGCTTGCATTGTGATCATCATGCCTGTACACGATTCTCCATTTGTAATTGGAGAGGATGTCTCCTGAGAACTAGCTGTGATGCAGAGTCCTCGTCAATTGAAAGAAGACCAGCAAATTTAGTAATTGGCAGATTTGACCATCTCCTGTTCTGACTTGAGGCAGTCTTCCATTTGGGGCTTTGAGAATAAACCCAAACACAGCTTGTTGAATGTCCTTTGCAAGCCAAATGGAACGATTTTATGGGGGAAAATGCTGCTTTGTACTGGCATTCCTTTCAGTCCAGATATTGAAATGCATTTGATTCCATCGTGTCACAGTGCATTGAGCAATGTGGAACATCCCAGTAGAACAGCTAGCAATTGGCACTGGCTCTCATCTCTAGTTAACCTTGCAGTCATTGACATGGTTATCTTGGGTTTGTTTGATGTCCATATTTTAACGTAAGTTGCAGCACACTGGCATCATTAAAGCATGAATATATTTTTGAACTAAATTTCCAAATTCCTTAGATGGAACTATTTGTCAAATGACCTGATGGAAAATTCTTTACATCTGTTGCAAATTCTGCTTTCAATATTTTATCCATCTGTGAAGAAAATTCTATGGTATGTTTCTCAGAAGAATTATTCTTCCCATCAGGGTTTAAATTTTGACGAGGAATATTGGCATGTAGGCTTGCATTGTGATCATCATGCCTGTACACGATTCTCCATTTGTAATTGGAGAGGATGTCTCCTGAGAACTAGCTGTGATGCAGAGTCCTCGTCAATTGAAAGAAGACCAGCAAATTTAGTAATTGGCAGATTTGACCATCTCCTGTTCTGACTTGAGGCAGTCTTCCATTTGGGGCTTTGAAAATAAACCCAAACACAGCTTGTTGAATGTCCTTTGCAAGCCAAATGGAACGATTTTATGGGGGAAAATGCTGCTTTGTACTGGCATTCCTTTCAGTCCAGATATTGAAATGCATTTGATTCCATCGTGTCACAGTGCATTGAGCAATGTGGAACATCCCAGTAGAACAGCTAGCAATTGGCACTGGCTCTCATCTCTAGTTAACCTTGCAGTCATTGACATGGTTATCTTGGGTTTGTTTGATGTCCATATTTTAACGTAAGATGCAGCACACTGGCATCATTAAAGCATGAATATATTTTTGAACTAAATTTCCAAATTCCTTAGATGGAACTATTTGTGAACAAGGCCAGTGAGAACCTCATGAACAGGTTGAGATGCAGTTAGTGACTTGAAGTTCTATTGCTCCAGCTTGGTTAGGCAATGGAAAGTAATCTTTTATCATCACAATAAGACTTTCCAGAATTTTTCAGTACTCCCAGTGGTTCTTTTGTATTCATTTTGTACAGGGACTCCCTTTGCTGTAATTTCCTGTCATGTTATTCATATATTTTAAAAAAGTAAAAGGAACAGGAGAAACTAAAAACAGATAAGTTCCACCAATGGCAAGAAAACAAAACCTTATTCTGGAGCAGCGACATTTAGATTTGGATGAAAATGATTTGCTTTCTCCAGACATAGTATTAACCCACTGCATCCTAGTGTAGCATTAGTAAATATTGCATCTAGTGCCTTGATTTTTTACACAGAGAGTGGTGAATCTGTGGAATTCTGTGCCACAGAAGGTAGTTGAGGCCAGTGCATTGACTATATTTAAGAGGGAGTTAGATCTGGCCCTTGTGGCTAAAGGGATCAGGGGGTATGGAGAGAAGGCAGGTATGGGATACCGAGTTGGATGATCAGCCATGATCATATTGAATGGCGGTGCAGGCTCGAAGGGCCGAATGGCCTACTCCTGCACCTATTTTCTATGTTTCTATGATTTTGCTGAATGTGAGGTCATTTCTGAATTTATATTTCCTGGTACAATTCTCTGTATGTGTGTGAATTCAAAAACCTGTTTTGAAAATCTTTCATGATCTAACCCCTAATGGTTTTATCATTATTTCCTTAATATTTCCACTCTTTGAACATTTTAGATAACTATGTATGCCACCAGTTATGCCCTTCTGTGCATCCCAGTCATCATCACAATACCTGAAGCAACATCGCAGCTAGATGGACTATTGGCTCTGGAATTACCTCTCTGTACCCCTGTCTCTTTCTCTTCTCATCCTTTAAAAGGGAAGATCATCAAATTCTCTTTAAAATCATGTACAGTGATCTCACCAGTACTGCATTACTTACATGGCTTAATGTGGTTTTTTTCTTATGCGATTTTGGGCATTTTCCATGCATTCATCAGTGATGGAGAGTTAAATGGTTGCCTGTTAAATATTGATCCTATCTACATGTATAATTTCCAGTAGATTGTAATAAAAATAACAGCCAAATGTTACAAAAATCGGTGGAAGAACTCAATGATGCAAGCAGTATCTGTGGACACAAAAGGGATGTGCCATCGTTTAAGGTGGGGAGTCTTCATCGGGAAAATGGTGTTGAGCTGGCTAAAATATAGAAATGATGGGGACATTTTAAGCAGTGTTTTTTGTTTTCTCTCCCGATTCCAGCACTTAACTGTCAGTTGTTTCTCCAGAAAGCTAATTTTGCTTTGGGGGAGGGGCTACTGCTGAAAATGGCTTTTTCTTTTAGGAATAATGGGAATTAGAGATCAAATGAAGGAAAAAATAGGATCAAATAGAGATCAAATGAAGGAATAAAGCAAATAATCTTCTTAGCAAATTTTCTTAGCAAACTTTCTCCTACTTACTCACAAATAGAAACTGTTTTGGGAGATGCACTATTATGCTGCTTATGTACATGCACCTTAGGGTGTGAATGTTATTCTTGGTGTTTTCATTGACAGAATCAGGGGTTAATTAATACCCTCAGGACTGCTGTTACTTGTTTTTCAACAGTGTGGATAAAGTTGGTGTATCCTTTTGCTTTGCCTAATGCTGCTTAATAAGGAAAGTCCAAAATATTTCTGAGCCACCTAAGCTCGCAGTAAGGAATGTTTTCTTGTAAAAACTAAAGAATGATTATGTGAAGGGCTGAATTACATGTCTTTTTTTTAAATGAAATGTTCCCTGCTCACTTTAGAGAAATCTATAACGGGAAAATGTATTTTTGTGTAACTGATAATGTTTTTTGCAAGGTTTCATAATCTTTAAAATTAGAGTGATTTTAAGCAACATTATGATTTTAAGCAAGTAGTATGATATAGCCAAATTGCATTGTGAAGAATAAGTGGTATAACTTAATTAGATTGGATACTCAGATCTCCTTTATGGAACACTCGAGAGCCCCTTAAATCATTGACTTTTATGAGAGAGGCCAGAAATGTCTGTATGAACCCTCATCCTTCAAGCTGCTACATTGGTTTGCTATCACTTGAGTCATGCTTTCCGTTTATTTGTTTTGCAGTGTTGCCCAGTACCCCGACAATACAGCCAGGACCTCAGAACATACCAATAATTGACCCATCACTGTACAGCATAGCGTCTCAGGGTAAGATTTTAAACTCTTCCAACTTTTTACGTTATTAGATACTTGGTACTGCACAACAAGATGCAATGTTCTGATTCTGTGCCAGATTATAATGAGGATCAAGTGCTGGCACTGAACACACAGTAACGTAAACTAATCATTCAGAACAGTCAATGGCGATGTCATGTCGGTCGGACAGCAAAAGTAAGTGTTCTGGAAGCCAAAAGCGTAATCTTCTCTGAAGCCATTTGTGGATACAGCATGCCAAAGCTATGAAAAACCAAAGTGGGTAGACAACAGTAAACAAAATTGAATATAACATAAGGGGTCATGTTATACAGAGATGAGAGGTAATATAGTGCATTTGAAGTTAGTGAGAGTAAAAGCCAATACATCCAAATAACCAAAATTTGAATTTTCCTTTTGTATTCATTTTTGGGATCTGGGCATTTCTGGCAAGGTCAGCATTTCTTGCCCATCCCTAATTCCTTGGAGGTAGTGAGGCATCTTCCTGAATCACCACAGACCTTCTGATGAACATACTCACATTGTGCTATTGGATAGGATTTAGGCCTAACGATGATAAAGGACCAGTGATATATATTTCTTAGTCAGTATGGCATCATGTTTAAGAGAGAACCCACAGGATATAGTTTTCATGTGCCCGCTGCCCTTACCATTTGGGGGGTAAAGGCTGTGGGATTGCAGCCCAAGTGGAGTTTGTGTTATGTCCATAATTGCATGGCTTTCCTCCAGTGCTCTAGTGTTAAATCTATGGAAGCGGCATATAAATTGGCCAGGGGAAGCAGCAAACCGGAGGACTGGGGGAAATTTAGAACTAAACAGAGGAGGACAAAGGGGTTAATTAAGAGGGGTAAAAGAGCATGAAAGAAAGCTTGCAATGAATATAAAAACTGACTGTAAAAGCTTCTTTCGATATGTAAATAGGAATAGATTAGTGAAGACAAATGTAGGTCCCTCATAGTCAGAGATGGGTGAATTCATAATGAGAAACAAGGAAATGGCAGAACAGTTAAACGAGTACTTTGGTTCTGTCTTCACTAAGGAAGATCTAGTGGGAGGGAGGAACTGAAGGTAATCCACATTAGTCAGGAAATGCTGTTAGGTAAACTGTTGGGACTGAAGGCATATAAATCCCCTGGGCTTGGTGGTCTGCATCCCAGAGTACTCAAGGAGGTGGCCCGAGAAATCGTGGATGCATTTATGATCATTTTCCAATGTTCTCTCGACTCTGGATCAGTTCTTGAGGACTGGAGGGTAGCTAATGTAACCACTTTTTACGAAAGGAGGGAAAGAGAAATATGGGAACTATAGACCAGTTAGCCTTACATCGGAAGTGGGGAAGATGCTTGAGTCGATTATTAAAAATGTTATAGCAGCGCATTTGGAAAGCAGTGACAGGATCATTCAGTCAGCATGGATTTATGATGAGGAAATCTTGCTTGACTAATCTTCTGGAATTTTTTGAGGATGGGAATTAAATGTGACATCTCCAGGTTTGTGGGTGACACAAAGTTCGGTGGTATTGTGAGCTGCGAGGAGGATGCTATGAGGCTGCAGGGTGACTTGGATAGGTTGGGTAAGTGGGCAGATGCGTGGCAGATGCAGTATAATGTGGATAAATGTGAGGTTATCTACTTTGATGGCAAGAACAGGAAGGCAGATTATTATCTGAATGGTGTCAGATTAGGAAAAGGGGAGGTGCAATGAGACCTTGGTGTGCTTGTACATCAGTCACTGAAAGTAAGCATACAAGTACAGCGGGCAGTGAAGGAAGCTAATGGCATGTTGGCCTTCATTGCGAGAGGATTTGAGTTTAGGATCAAGGAGGTCCTATTGCAGTTGTACAGGGCCCTGGTGAGACCACACCTGGAGTATTGTGTCCAGTTTTGGTCTCTTAATTTGAGGAAGGACATTATTGCTGTTGAAGGAGTGCAGCATAGGATCACCAGGTTAATTCCCGGGATGGCGGGACTGACATATGATGAAAGAATGGGTCGACTGGGCTTGTATTCACTGGAATTTAGAAGGATGAGAGGAGATCTTATAGAAACATATAAAATTCTTAAAGGATTGGACAGGCTAGATGCAGGAAAAATGTTCCTGATGTTGGGGAAGTACAGAACCAGGGGTCACAGGTTAAGAATAAGGGGAAAGCCATTTAGGACTGAGATGAGGAAAAAAGTTTTCACCCAGAGAGTTGTGAATCTGTGGAATTCTCTGCCACAGAAAGCAGTGGAGGCCAATTCACTGGATGTTTTCAAGAGAGAGTTAGATTTAGTTCTTGGTGCTAAAGGAATCAAGGGGTACTGATTTTAGATGATCAGCCATGCTCATATTGAATGGCGGTGCAGGTTCAAAGGGCCTCTATGTTTTCTATGTATGCAGATTGCAGGACATCTAGAATGTCCAGAAGACTGGTGCAAATGTAGGCTACTGCCAGTCTTTCAAAACACTTCTTTTGCTTGATGTTAGAGTGACCGGGCAATGGTCAATGAGATAGGTCACTTTATTTTTCTTTAGAACTGGAAAGATAAAGGTTTTTTTGAAGCCGATGGAGACTGTTGAAGTGAGAGGTTGAAGATGTCATTGAATTCTGTTGAGATTAAGAGGTTAACTGAAAACTAAGTGAAGGGGTTACATTCTGGAAAATATTTCAAAAGTAGAGATTTGTCATAGGAAATAAGCCATGATGCTGATAAAATAGTGCAGAGGAGATTTATGGGGATGTTGCCAGATCTTGAAGAACTAAGTTGTAGGGAAAGGGTGAGCAGACTAGCACTCTTTTCAATGCATACGAAACTGAGGGGTGATCTTATAGAGGTGCATAGTATTATGAGAGGAAAGATAGGTTGAATGCAAAGATTCTTTTTCCTAGGGTTGGGGAATCAAGAACTAGAGGACATAGGTTTAAAGTGAGAAAGGAAGAATTTAATAGGAACCAGAGGGTCAACATTTGCACACAGAGAGTGAACGAGCTACCTGAAGAAATATTGATGCAGGTACAATAAAAAACATTTAAGACGCATTATGTTTCCAGCATCTGAAGGAACTTCAGATGCTGGAAAACCGAAGGTAGACAAAAATACTGGAGAATCTCAGTGGGTGAGGCAGCATCTATGGCAGCATCTGTCTGAAGAAGGGTCTTGACCCGAAACGTTGCCTATTTCCTTCGCTCCATAGATGCTGCCTCACCCGCTGAGTTTCTCCAGCATTTTTGTCTACCTTTAAGATGCATTAGATAGGTAAGGTACATGGACAGGGAAGATTTGGAAGGATATGGGCCAGGCCTGAGAACATGGGACTAACTTGGGGCATCTTGGTCAGTAGGGGCCGAAAGCGCCAATTTTTGTGCTGAATAAATCTATGGCATAAGCGAGATCCCAACCAAAACATTAGTTGGTCTTTTGTTCTGTTCCATATACATCTGCTTTATTTTCCTCATATTATAATTGCATGGCAAGATTTATTCACATGAGGTTCCTTTGTGAGGGTTGCATATAATCCATTCAGTTCTGTCTTGGTCAATGGCATCAGACTCTATGCCTGCTCCATACTTTTAATATACATAATTAACTCTGCTCCTTGCACACTTTCTTTCTCTATTCCCTTTAGGGGCTGTAATTTTTCAGTCACCTCAATCTGGATGGAGATCAGTCAGACCACTGGTGCCCCAGAGACATTATTAACAATAAATGGAAATATCAGCACCTCAACGAAACACTATGCCAACCGTTGCATTTACTGAAAACCAGTCCGATAGAAAACAGATGCACCTAAGTGTGGAGGAAATGAATCCTGAAAAGTTTATTGCTTGGAGAAACAAAAAGAGTTACAGTCAGTCTATACACCAAGTTTTATAATGTCTTTTAAAACTCAAGAAATATTCAGCCAGTCAAACAGTATCTGTGGGGAGACCAGACCAGATTTAACAATTAAAGTCCAAGGTATTTTATAAGAGCTGGAAGAAGTTAGAGAAAAACAGTTTTTAAAATGCAGAAAAAAAAGGGGGAGATGAGAACTGAAGGAAAAGTCTGTGAGACAGCAGAAGACAGGAAGGGTTAAAGTGGGTAGTTGCACCAAATCTCTTCCAGTGTCAAAATTTGTTTGTGATTCTAATAAACAATGACCAATACATGTAAACTAACAAAAGGAGAATGATAATACAAAGCTAACGAAAGTATGCTGGAAATCTGAAATTGTTAGATTAGGAGATATTTGATGTTCTAGGTGGATGATGAGGTGACCTTCGTTGAGCTTAAGCTAACTTTTATTAGAAACTAGACCAAGTGGGACCCATTGGGTTCCTGTCACACAGGAGGGCTGGTCCCAAAACGCAATATTCCACCACTCACCCATAGCCCCCAACTGTGCAGGTGTGACTGACGGGTTCCCGTTGTGACGCATATCATGGCAACCCTCCCCCAACTGCGCCTTGCCATCCCTCTTCCTACCCCTATCCTCCGCCATTCCCCCTCATCCCCCAGCACTCCCTCCCCCCCCTCGTCAACCTCCCTCTTCTTTCCCCTCTCCTCCTCCCCCCCCCACTCCCTCCCTCACCTCTCCCTCCCTCTCCTTTCCCCTACCCTCAGTCACTCCCTCCCTCCCTCGTTCCATAACCCCACTCCCCTCCCTATCCCCCTCCTCTCCCTCTATTTTCCTGCTCCCCATGCGGCTGACTGGTTCCCGTTGTGAAGCCAGAGATCTCCTTTGCGACGCAACCCTCCCCAAGTGCGTCTCGCCATCCCTCTTCCTACCACTATCCTCCTCCATTTCTCCTCATACTCAGCACTTCTTCACCTTCCCTCTTCTTTCCTCGCTCCTCCTCCCCTCCCTTCCCCCTCTCCCTCACTCACCTCTCCCTCCCTCTCCATTCCCCTACCCTCGCTCACTCCCTTCATTACCCCTCTCCCCTCCCTACCCCCTTGATATCATTGTGGGCTGAACAATGCTGAGAAGAACAGCGAACAATGCTGATGGGCAGCTTTTTTTTAAACATTATTTTTTTAATGTAAATAAAATCCCATTGTGATGTCATTGTGGGGTGGGACACTGCTGATGGGCAGTTTATATAAATGAGATCCCATGTCATAGCTGCTAACTGCCAGTGCAGATGGAAGAGATTTTTTCAAAGTGGGGTTTTGTAAAGTTAAAAATGTCAATAACTTGCAAAATATACCATTAATCTGAACAAAACTTGATACAACACACCACAGGACAATGGTGAGTAAGGTAGGGCAAAAATTGTAGCACTATCGTGTACCTTTTTGGCATAATTCAGGACATCACAGACACATATACACACAGACAGACAGACAAAGAAACAAACAAGATGAGAATTTTAGTAATATAAACTAGACCTAGTGGGACCCGTTTGGTCTAGTATAGAGGGCTGGTCCCCCAATGCAATATTCCACCATTCACCCATAGCCCCCAACTGTGCTGACATGGCAATAATTTGTAAAAAAATAAAATACATGTGAACGCATCTCACTCTCCCTCTTCCGCCCTTCATTATCCTCCCTCTCCCTACCCTCCATCAACCCTCCTCTGCTTCCTCCCCTGACCCGCTCCCTCCCTTCCTCTCTTCCTCCTCCTCTCCTCCATTGTGTTGTCATCCCTCTTTTTACCCCTATCCTTCTCCATTCCCCCTCATCCCCCAGCACTCCCTCCCCCTCCTCTTCACCCTGAACCTTCTTTCCTCTCTCCTCCTCTCCCTCCCTCACCACTCCCCCTCTCCTTCCCCCTACCATCAGTCACTCCTTCCCACCCTCCATAACTCCTTTACCTCCCTGCTCCCCCACTCCTCACCTCCCCCCTATCTCACCACCCCACAATGAAAATGTCCTTGCCCCGGGTGCCGATGCTCTCCCCCCCGTGGGCGGGTCGCGGACGTGGCCTCTCACTGACCCCGGACCTCACACCTACCTGCTCAGGGTCTCGCTTCTCTCCCTCCCCGCGGTCCCCTCCCCGTGGGCCCGAAGCAGCAGTAAATGGAAGGAAACTTACAAAAAAGAAAAATGTACAAATGGCCGCGCTGAAGATTCGTTTGGTTGTCCTTTGTGACGCCAGTCAAGGACATCAAGTGGGGGCGCTGTTGTAATTTGTTTAAGTTTTAAACGTGAACAACTTGTAAAATATGGAACCAATCCAAACAAAACACATTTTTTGCAAATCACAGAACAATGGTGAGTAAGGTGGTGCAAACATTGTAGCGCTATGGTCTGCCGTTTTTGCCCAAATATAGGTACAAAGGCACAAACAAAAAACGGGTAAATATAGAAACAAGATGAAAGTTTTAGTAATATAGAGATATAGATAGATATATAGGGTAGAGGAGGCAAATTGGGAAGATTATTTCATTAACTCCTTACAAACATTCAGCTTGTCAGGAAAATTGCAGGAGTTTCGGACTTTTACCAGGGATCTTGATTCTATTTAGCCAAGGAATGGGAATTGTTGGTACAGTGTAATACCAGATATTACTGGGACCATATTCACTTGAGAGAAAGTTCCCTTATTGTTCAATTTGCCATGTTACAGTTTTGATTTTTGGAATCAGCTGGTCTGCATCCAGTCCATTCAGGAGTCAAGATCAATTTTAGTAAACTTGCTTTCCACACAAGAAAAGGCAATCCATTCAGAAGACTTGGGTTCTAATTTTAAGAGCTGTAAATTTGCCAAACGTTGCCTCTGACCTTCATTCATGAGGAGGCAGAGCAAGAGAAAACAGTGAGTTGTAAAGTCCACTGTCGCGTGTTTCTGTAATCTGGAGGACACAGTTGTTCTCCCAACCAGCAACTAAGTAAAGGGGAAAGTAGAAAGAAAACAAAGGATTATTCAGTGGTTCTTAACGTCTCTCAATAGATTCCAGAGATAGAAGTTTACAAAAAAAAGATTTTGCCAGTTGCAATAAACTTACTGTTGAGTAAAAAATATGTTGAGTTCCTTCCCTTTTCCTATCAACCACCACTCATTGATTTGTTTTGGCAACGGCAATCATTCGCAGACCACAACAAATCAGGAAGCTTCTCCTTTCTGTTCTTTAATTTCAGCTGACTATTTCAAACAATAATGATTAGAGTAGGTCAGGGATTTTGCAGAATCCTGCCAGCAATTTGGGAAAGGCTATTTCTCAAATCTCAAGTAACCAGTGGAGTTCCATAGGAATCTATGCTGGGACCTTGTTTGTGATGTATATAAATGTCTTGGATGTAAACATAGACCAGCCCGAATTATCACCCATTCCTTCTCTCCAGAGGTGCTGCCTGTCCCGCTGAGCATTTTTGTGTCTATTATGTGCTCTATGTGGTACATTTAAGGAGCTTCAGAGGTAGAGGATTTAAGGAGAAAACTTCTGGGCTCGGACTTCAGCAGCTAAAGGCAGAGTTGTTCCTGCCAGAGTACATTGGGAAAACTCTCCATTTGTGTAGATGTACAGTTCCAAAATGTATAGGAAGCATGACACTATTCAAGACAAAGTAGCCCAAACAATTGACCACCGACCTAAACACTAATTCGATTCACCATCGAAACATACTGGCTGCAATGAATATCAATAACAAAATGCACTGTTGTTACTCACCCAGGTTACTCCCAAACCCAGGGGTGCCAACATTGGGTGGGAGTTGAGAGTGAGGAATTGCAACGAAGTGTAGTGACCAAGGGGGGGAGGGTGTGGGAAGGGGGTGTCCCCCCTCCCACGGTAGGGAGCTTTTCCATTTTTCAGCTTGAAATTGTGCAATCTGGTGCATACTGTAGTGAGTTTTTTAACTTACACTTGAATGCAACATTTATGCATCAAATTGGATTAGGTATGAATAAGGTTAGGCTAAATTATATTCCCAATTACATTCCACAATAGAGCCAGGCTCCGATCAACAGGTGCAGCACATGAATGACCTTAGTATATTCATGGATGGAAAACAGATTATAATTCATGCTGCTATGCATATATAGAGAGAGAGAAACAAAAACTAGCAATGTTACAAAATTTTGAGATTTAAAAAATCAAGGGATTTTGTAGAACGCGATCGATTGGAACGTTGCATTTGCGGTGAATTTAAAACCCATATCGGCAGGAAAAATACTACCGGTTCGTATGGGGCCTAAATCACCTTTTCGCAACATGAAATTTTGATTAAAGGCATCCTAAGAAGAATGTTTATATGTAAAAATGAACGGCTTACCTCGATTTGTCCCGTACGTGAGATCCGTCCCGTTGTCGGCGTTGATGGCTTTAGAAAACTATTTTTATTTTACTCCTGCTATTAAATTATCCAGCGATAATTAAAAAATACTTGATAAAACGAATGGCGGAGCGATTTCTCTGCAGCAGCTAAACAGCCTGACAAAGATCGATTTCAACAGGCTGGAGAAAACGGCATTATAAACCCGCCCCTCTCTCAAAGGCGCCAAAGTCGTACACACAGCCAGTGGCAGAACTGCAGCGCCGCTGAAGGTAAGTTTTGTAACATACCTACAAAAACATAGAAACACGGCAAGAGGAGTCTGACTTCCATTACTGTTCTGCACAAATAAATCAATCAACCTTACCCTTTGACTATAGAAACAAGACGAAATAATGCCACATATTCAACCGTATATGGTTCAATTAAAATAATATATATATGTAAAACATATTTATGGAAACAGGCCCTTTGGGCCACTAAGTCCACACCGACCAACAATCTACCATACACCTGTTGTATCCTACACGCCAGGGACAATTTACAGAAGCCAATTAACCTATAAACCTGCACTTCTTTCGGATGTGGGAGAAACTGGAATATCCAGAAAAAAACATGTGGTCATAAGGAGAATGTACAAATACTGTAAACTGCACCCATAGTCAGGATCCAATCTGGGTCTGTGGTGCTGCAAGGCATCAACTCTACCGCTGCGCCACCGTGACACCCCATTAAATTATTTTTTTCTGTAATATATTATGGTGTCATGTCAATAAAGATGAACACATGATTCTGATTACTGCCCTTAGTTGGATAACACACATCTCCTCCAGTCATTGTGTTTTATGGCTGGTTTTCAACCTCTTCAGTCTGAAGGCCTCAACCTGAAACATCATCTATTCTTTCTCTCCAAAGATGCTGCCTGTCCTGCTGAGTTATTCCAATTTCTGCAGTTTAAACCACCATCTGCAGTTCCTTCCGACACTCTTTGCTCAGATTCAGATTCAGATTCAGATTCAAACTTTATTGTCATTGTGCAGTGTACAGTACAGAGACAACAAAATGCAGATAGCAACTCCTAGAAGAGCGACATAGAATATGAGCAATAAATAAATATATTTACGTGTATACATTCATGGTAGTGCAATTATTTTTTTCCTGGTGGAAGGAGTGTCCGGAGGGGGGGGGTGATTGGCAATCACCGAGGTACAGTGTTGAGTAATGTAACAGCCGCAGGGAAGAAGCTGTTCCTGGACCTGCTGGTCCGGCAACGGAGAGACCTGTAGCGCCTCCCGGATGGTAGGAGGGTAAACAGTCTGTGGTTGGGGTGAGAGCTGTCCTTGGCGATGCTGAGCGCCCTTCGCAGACAACGCTTGCTTTGGACAGACTCAATGGAGGGGAGTGAGGAACCGGTGATGCGTTGGGCAATTTTCACCACCCTCTGCAGTGCTTTCCGATCGGAGACAGAGCAGTTGCCATACCATACTGTGATACAGTTGTTAAGGATGCTCTCGATGGTGCAGCGGTGGAAGTTCACCAGAATCTGAGGAGACAGATGGACCTTCTTTTGTCTCCTCAGGAAGAAGAGACACTGGTGAGCCTTCTTGACCAGAGTTGAGGTATTGTGGGTCCAAGAGAGGTCATCGGAGATGTTGACCCCCAGGAACCTGAAGCTGGAAACAGGTTCCACCTCCGTCCCATTAATGTGGATGGGGGTGTGGGTGCCACCCCTATACTTTCTGAAGTCTACAATGAGCTCCTTGGTCTTCTTGGAGTTAGGGCCAGGTTGTTGTCAGCGCACCATGCTGCTAGGAGCTGGACCTCCTCCCTATAGGCCGAATCATCATTGTTGCTGATGAGGCCAATCACCGTTGTATCATCTGCATACTTGATGATGGTGTTAGTACCATGTACAGGTGTGCAGTCGTAGGTGAAGAGGGAGGAGAGGGGGGAGCTCAGCACACAGCCCTGTGGAACGCCGGTGGTCAGGGTGAGGGTTGAAGAGGTGTGCTTGTCTAACCTAACAGACTGGGGTCTGTTGGTTAGAAAGTCCAATATCCAGTTGCAGAGAGAGGGATCGATGCCCAGGTCACCGAGTTTGATGATCAGTTTAGAGGGTATAATGGTGTTGAATGCTGAGCTGTAATCGATGAACAGCATTTAAGCGAAACGGGTCCTATTCTCATAATATTATTCACCTCAACTAAGTATTTTCTTCACCTCCGTTGCTGCAGAGAATACAATCCAAGTTATCAAATCTTTCTTCAAAGTGAAAAAAAAATTCCAGCCCTGCCAATATGTTCATAATTCGACATTGAATCCTCTCCAGAGCAATTGCACCCTTTCTACAGTGTGTCATCGTTTTACAGTATGGAAACAGGCCCTTCATCCCAACTTGTCCATGCAGATCAAGATATGTGCCAGTGTGTGTGTAAGGGTGTGTGTTAGGTTGTGTGTGAGAGTGTGCCAGTGAAGCGGTGAGCACCCAGAGTGAGCGGAGACTTGGCGATGTCCGGGGAGCATTTCCCTCTCTCTCCCCCTCCCCGGGAATGCGGGCCGGCCCAGGTGCTCTGTGTCCAGCTGGTGTCCGGGGAAGGTGAGGGTCAGTGATCCGGGGGTTGGGCATCGGAGCGAAGCCTTAGCCCGAGATTCATCCCCGCGGCTCTGGAGGCGGCAACTACGCCCCCACTCACCCGGTCCGCTCCTGGCTCCGGGCCGGGGTTAAAACTCCATGCAGTGTGGACAGAGCCATCGCCGGAGGTGAGGGTGGGAGGTGTCAGCGGTGCCTCGGGGTGGGGGGCGGTGCTGGGACCACCGTCGTGCCTCACCTATCATACCAACTGCACGGGATTGTGAATGCGGGTGAGGCAGCATCCATAGAGCGGTAGATAAAAATGCTGGAGAAATGCTTGAATGTGAAGAAGCTCAAACTCAGACATAGATGCTGCCTCACCCGCTGAGTTTCTCCAGCATTTTTGTCTACCAACAGAAAACTATTCTCATTGGGGAGTATGACTTCATTTATTTATTTATATATATTTTGAAATTTTTTTTTGAGCGTGAGAACTTCTGTCATCAACGTGAGAGCGTGAGAATTTCGTCAAATGCGTGAGTCTCACGCTCAATGCGTGAGAGTTGGCAGCCCTGCAAACCTACAAACTCTGTCTCCAAGTGTTATAGTATTGAATTTGGTTTTGGTCAAGATGCCATTAAGCTGGAAAGAGCGCAGAAAGGATTTGCCTGGATGCTGCCAGGACTCGAGGGCCTGAGTTATAGTGAAAGGGTAGCCAAGCAGGAACTTTATTCCTTGAAGCATGTGAGTCTGAGGGGTGATCTTATAGGGGTGTATAATATCATGAGGGGCATAGAAAGAGTGAATGTACATAGCCTAACCCCCCCCAGAGATGAGGAGTCAAGAACGAGAGAACAAGATTTAATGTGAGAGGGGAAAGATTTAGGTAAAGGTACCCGAGGAGCAATGTTTTCACACACAGGATGGTGAGCATGAGGACAAGCAGCCAGAGAAAGTGGTGAGGCAGTAGAATTACCACATGTGAAAGGGCCATTCTTTGGAAAGTGAGCCAACATGTCATACACGTGACCAGACGGCATCACATAAAGTAATACATTAAAAAATTCTTAAACATAGAAACATAGAAAATAGGTGCAGGAGGAGGCCATTCGGCACTTCGAGCCAGCACCGCCATTCATTGTGATCATGGCTGATCGTCCCTATCATTAACCCGTGCCTGCCTTCTCCCCATATCCCGTGACTTCACTAGCCCCTAGAGCTCTATCTAACTCTCTCTTAAATCCATCCATTGACTTGGCCTCCAATGCCCTCTGTGGCAGGGAATTCCATAAATTCACAACTCTCTGGGTGAAAAAGTTTTTTCTCACCTCAGTCTTAAATTACCCCCCCCCCTTTATTCTAAGCCTGTGGCCCCTGGTTCTGGACTCACCCCACATTGGGAAATTTTTTCCTGCATCTAGCTTGTCCAGTCCTTTTATAATTTTATATGTTTCTATAAGATATCCCCCCATCCTTCTAAACTCCAGTGAATACAAGCCTAGTCTTTTCAATCTTTCCTCATATGACAGTCCCGCCATCCCAGGGATCAATCTTGTGAACCTACGCTGCACTGCCTCAATCTTGTAAGAGATTAATCTTATTCATTGTTATTTTCCTACCTACATAATATAATGCATGTCTGCAAAAGATATGAACATTCTAGATTTTTAAAATTCAGTTTGTAAGATAAAACTGAGCTATGAAAAAAATGCTTCCGTCACACACGTATCCAGTTATATTTGACCTCAGACCCTAAACAAACATTGTCCGCATAACAAATATTTCACTTGATAAACTTTGAAAACAATATGAATCATATATACAGTACAAAACAATATACCTGTAATGCTTTCAGAATCAGAAGAGATGTATTCCACAATTTTTCATATTTTTGGTCACACACATGACTAAGATTGGGTCAAAAGAGATTTGGCAGGTAAGTAAATATGAAACGTTTGGAGGGATATGGGCCAAACATGGGCAAAGAAAACTAGTGTAGATCTTTGTTGGGGTGGACGAGTTTGACCTAAGGCCCTTTGTTCCATGCTGTATGATCCTGACTCAATGAATGTATTTCCTTTCTACAAAGGAGGCTTACTGTTCAAGTGGTTTGCTGTTTTTGTTCTGTGGAGCATAGCAGAAATGCAGTAATTTGTAAAAAAAAAAGTTTGAGTCACCTAAATGTTTCATATTACTTATTTACTACAATGGACTCAATTATGGGTACTTTGGAAAGTCACCAAGTAGCTGCACAAAACAGCCATTGTGCAAAAGTATCTTCTTTGAACATATCTTCTCTAATGGATAGATAGAGTTTAGGGTCTGGACCCGAAGCGTCTTTCCATTTCCCTCCACGGATTCTGCCTGACCCGCTGAGTTCTTCCAAGAGTCTGGTTTTGGCATAATGCATCAAAGGCAATATTGACCTAACACAGACAAATGGGATAGATGGGCAAAAAGACAGGCATGGATGTTGGACCAAAAAATGGCCTGAAGGGTGTAGTTCAGTGCTGTTTGACTAACTTTCTATGGAGGACAGTGTGCTTCAAAACATGATGGTAGATGAGATTGTATTGCTGGTTTACTTTTGGAATATACCTAATCGCCCTTGGTAAGGCCTGGGAAGTGCCCATTCAGGAGGTCCATGATGTACCGTGTCAAACTTCTTCATGGAGTATAAAATGTCTAAGAAAAAATGTATTTTGTCAGGAAAACTTACTTCAGATACAGAATAAAGTATCAGTTCATTTTCTTTTAACGTTAAAATATTAGGTGAATCAAAGCCTTAAGCTGCCTTTCCGGCAAGATACAGGGAGGCTGTTTGATTGCTTACTGGAATTGACAGCTCACTATATTTCCAAGGCCTAATCCAGGTTTTGTGCTGTATACCTGCCAGAATTGAAAGGGCTTAGTATCAAAAAACACTGGAAATTTTAAACGCAGTTCAGAGAAGGATTCTTCTTTAGCATGACTGGGAAAAACAAAAATAGAAAATTGAAGGTTAATTCAAGTTGCATGTATGCATTTGACAGCCAGTGGACGAGCAGTCTTGCGAGGTAGATTGCGGAGAAGGTAAAAACAACTGGTACAGAATGGAAAATCTGTGGAAATAAATACAGGGTGTTTGAAATATGTCAGATGCTCAACAAAGGAAGCATAATACATTTCTGCGAGTAAGTTGTGTGAGTCATAGTTGTTCAATCATGCCGCATGGAAATAGGCCCTTCAGCCCGACTTGCCATGGCCACCAAGATGCCCCATCTTCACTAGTCCCACCTGCCTGTATTTGCCCATATCTCTCTAAGCCTTTCCTCTTCATGTACCCATCCAAATGATTTTAAATGTTGTTATAGTATAGACTGATTTATGGTTGGTCCGAGATGGGACTTAGCTACGGACGATCTTATTCAAACAGATCAGAGGGAGCTTGGCTGGCTAGATATTGAGGGGGTGGGAGGAATATGGGGTTGTCCATTTAAGGTGCAGATAATGAATTTATTTTGTCAGAGAGTAGTGAATCTTTGGAATTATCTTTGGAGGAGAGCTTTGGAAAGTGAAGCGCAGAATATATATTTAAGGCTTAGAGATTTTTTTAAATTCTGGTAATTTCAAATTAAGACTAAGAACAATACAGCACAGGGACATTTTCTTCAGCCCACAATGGCTATGCCAACTGTGATGCCTATTCCCCTGTGCATACACATGCTCCTTATCCCTCCAGTCCCTGTATATGATTGTGCCTGTGTAAAAGTACTTTTAAATGTTTGTATGTGTGTCTTGTATTTGTTTCCAACTACCAGCCCTGGGAGCACGTTCCAGGCATGTACCATTGTTTAGTTTAGAGATACAGTGTGGAAACGGATCCTTCGGCCCACAAAGTCTGCGCTGACCAGCGATCACCCTGTACACTAACACTGTACCTGCACACTAGGAACAATTTACAATTTTACCCAAGTGAATTAACCTACAAATGTGTACGTTTTTGGACTATGGAAGGAAACCGGAGCACCCGGAGAAAGCCTTTGCGGTAACGGGGAGAATGTACAAACTCTGCACAGGCAGCATTGTAGTCAGGATCTAACCCGGTGCTGTAAGGCAGCAACTCTACCACCATGCTGCCCTTTAAACTGAATTTCTTTTAAACTTGCCTGTACATCGCCTTTAAACTTTCTCCCTCTGACCTTTTCTGCTCGAGTATTTCACATTTCCGCACTGGGATAAATGCTCTGACTGTCTACTCTATCTACGTTTCTCATAATTTTACAAAAATTATATTAGGTCTCCCCTCAGGTTATAGGCAACAAAAAGGAAAGTAGTACTGATGCCAAGTACACATAGCAGAGCAGGTTCTAGGGACTACACATACTTCCGCGCATACATTTGCTGTTCTTTCATGATAGTAGTTGACCACCATCCTTTCTTTTCATGAGTTCCTGCCAAAGGCAACTCCATTCAGAGCAATGACTTCAAGAAATCTTGCTTGACATGCACTTTATTACCTGAAATGACTAATTGAAATTAGTCAATTTCAGGTAATAACGTGTAATTTAGTCAACCTGAAATTGAAGTCATTTTGGAATGATAACTTTGGGCATAAATCTACTTGTGTCTTTTGTATTGCTCCATCAAAAGTAAATAAATAATGCATGAAATTAGGGGTGAGTTCATTGTGCAAATGTAATTGCTTTGAGGCATTCCAGTGACAAAAGTCACAGTTCTGTTGCACAGTTGCTCATTTTCAACCTATGACAAAGACATGTCAACGTAAACTAAGGTCACGATGGTAAGAACCTGTAAGAAATATCGGGTGGGATTCTCTGTAATGACCATTTTCTCCAGCCACATTCAGAAGCTGACAACCTTCCCCTTTATCCAACATTCCT
The DNA here is from genome assembly GCF_028641065.1 of Leucoraja erinaceus. Taxonomy (NCBI): domain Eukaryota; kingdom Metazoa; phylum Chordata; class Chondrichthyes; order Rajiformes; family Rajidae; genus Leucoraja; species Leucoraja erinaceus. The sequence continues at coordinate 21,005,314 of NC_073384.1, read as the reverse complement.
CAGTGTACCCATATTAAACTCTCCCCTGGGTTAATATTTATCCAGATTAAAGTTTAAAACAAAAGACTTGCACACCCCCTTTCAAGAAGTTTCGAAGTGTTTTAAAGCCTGTTCGTAAGCTTCCATAAATAGCAATGTGGTAATAACCAGGTAATCAATTTTGTAGCAAAAAAATGATTTAAGGCTAAATATTGAACCAGGATTTGAATGAAAAAAACAACCTGCTGGAGGAACTCAGCGGGTCGGCAGCACATATGGAAGGAAATAAACAGACACGTTTCAGGTTGGACCCTTCTTCTGACCGGAAATGTTATCTGTCGATTTATTTTTCTCCACAGGTACAGCCTAACCCACTGCGTTCCTCTGGCACTTTGGTTTTAATTTTTCATCAACATTCTAGCATCTGCAGTCTTTTGTGTCACGCATTAACTGACTACTACTTCATATCTGTGCATAGTGATCTTATTGTAGTCACCTGAGAGTAGACGAGTCAGTGGTTGAACTTTTCATTTCGGCATCCATGACAAAACAGAGTCCCTTGATAATGCCTCAGAGTGACAATACAGATTTTGTGCTCAAATCTCTAAACTTGACACTTGATACAGGAATAAAGTGACTCAAAGGTCATTTAATTTAAGACGTGTTTCATTTAAGAGGCATTTAAGACGTGGTTAGAAATGAGAGATAATCATAATATCATAATCATAATAATATTTTATTAGCCAGGTATGTTTTGCAACATACGAGGAATTTCATTTGCCATACAGTCATACCAATAAAACGCAAACACAAAATACATTTTAACATAAACATCCACCACAGTGACCCCTCCACATTCCTCACTGTGATGGAAGGCGAAAAAAAGTTCAATCTCTTCCCTTCTTCGTACTCCGCAGTCAGGGGCCTTGAGCCTTCCGTTGACGGGACAATCTTGGCTCCCGTAGCCAGCGGCGTTTGGGCCCTCCACGTTGGGCCAATCAAGTTCCTACATTGGAGGGGAATTTCAGCTCCCCTGCGCCTGGCGATCTGACCCCGGGTCGGGGCTGGTCGAACCTTCTGCATCGTTGGAGCTCCCGACATCTACGGTCTCTACCTGAGACTGCAAGGTTCTCGATAGTGAAATCCGCAGGCCGCAGTTGGAGCGTTGATCCCAGGCAAGGAATCAGCTCTGATGGTAAGTTCACGTGCCCGAGGGGGGGGGTTCATAGTCAGTCCTGGGCAAGGCCTCCAGCACCAAGATGTTAGGCCGCAGAGCGACCGGAGACATTATCCGGAAAACAATCGCATCTCTGGCAAGGGATGATATTGAACAAAAAGTTTCCCCCGACCCCCGCCCCGTAAAACAAACCAGAGAATATTAAAACAAACTTTTAAAACACACTAAAAATAAGTTTTATGTGGGGGGAGGGTATCGGGGGAAACCTTTTATCAAGCTCCTACCTTCCTGGAGATGTGATCAATTTTCGGATCACATTCTCCGGGCTCTGCAGCCTACCATCGATGGAGTTGGAGGCCTCCTCACACTGTCATGAACCCCACTGCGGGGCGCGGACTTAACTTGCTTGGGATCGCTCCCACCGCGGAATCACCATCAAGTGCTTGCGGGTGAGGCGAATTGGGAGCTCCAACGTCGCGGAAGGTTCGACCAGCCCCGAGGCGAGGTTCAATCACCCGGCACGGGGGAGCTGACATCCCCTGATGCGGGAGCTTGATCGCCTCAATGCGGAGAGCCCAAACGCCGCCGGCTACGGGAGTCAGGATCATCCCGTCAGCGTCGACCGAGTAAGAACAAAAGGAAGAGACTTGATCTTTATTTTGCTTTCCATCACAGTGAGGAATGTGTAGGAGTCTCTGTGGTGGATGTTCATGTCAAAATGTGTAAAATTGATTGATCTGTTGCTTTTAATTGTATGACAGACCTGGCCAATGAAATTCCTCGTATGTTGCAAAACATACTTGGCAAATAAAGTGTGATGCTGATTCTGATTCTGAAAAAAGACAAAAAGACAGACAGACTCTAGGTGAGGCTACCATTGTCAGCGCCATCTGGTGGTAGTTCTTGGTCAAGTGACCTGGAAAGAACAGTATCAGAGGAACAAAGGGATTTGCTACACCTTGGATTCTATTACCCTGGAAGAAACTGAAACAATGTTTCTGGGTGGCACTGTGGCAGTTGGTGGAACTACTGCTTCACCATGCCAGCGACTTGAGTTAAATCCTGACCAACGGTGCTATCTGTGTGGAGTTTACACATATTTAGGGCGGCATGGTGGCGGTGTGATTGTTACTGCCTTCACAACGTCAGAGACCCAGGTTCGATCCTCACCATGTGTGCTGTTTGTAGGTTCTTCCAGTGACCTGCATGGGTTTTCTCTGGTTTCCTCCCACACTCCAAAAGACGTACAGGTTTGTAGGTTAATTAGCTTGATATAATTGTAAATTGTCCCCCGTGTGTGTAGGATAGTGTAAGTGTGCAGGGATCGCTGGTCGGCACAGACACGGTGGGCCGAAGGGCCTGTTTCTGCCCTGTGTCTCTAAACTAAACTAAAATTTTCCCTGGGACCATGTCGGTTTCCTCCTCAAACATCAGAAAAATGTATCGATCATTTTGGTAATTGGGCGCAGTAAATTATCCCTCGATTTTGAATGAATGGTAGAGAGTTTGAGGACCACTTCATTGAGTAGCCATGTAAATGTAGTGCAAATAGAATGGGTTAGAATGGAAAGATTGTGAAAATATGCTTTTGAAGTTGGTGCAGGCTGGATGAACTGCAGGAACTTTATTCCATGCTGTAGTTCTGCATGACTGTTACAAACAGTCTGAAGGTGGATCAGTGATGCCTTGAACTCTGGTGAAATAGCTCGAGGATCTTGTCAAGGATGTTGCCAGGTCTTGAGGGTCTGAGCAATAGGGAAATGTTGAGCAGGCTAGAACTCTATTACTTGAAGCGCAGGAGGATGCGGGGTGGTCTTATAGCGGTGTATAAGAACATGAGTGGAATAGATCGAGTAGATGCACAGAGTCTCTTGCCCAGAGGAGGGGAATCGAGAACCAGAGGACATAGGTGAAGGTGGAAAAATGTAATAGAAATCTGAGGGGTAACATTTTCACACAAAGAGTGGTGGGTGTATGGAACGAGCTGCCAGAGGAAGTAGTTGAGGCAGGGACCATTGCAACATTTAAGAAACATTAGACAGATGCATGGATAGGACAGATTTCGAGGGATATGGGCCAAACACAGGCAGGTGGGAATGGTGTAGATGGGACATGTTGGGCGGTGTGGGCATGTTGGGTCGAATGCTCTGTATCCACACTGTATGACTATGATTCTATGGCTGCACAACTTGACTTTATAGTGCAGTTCACAAAGAAACACTTGGATTTACGTACCAAGATTTACACTGAAATTGAAAAACAAAACTATGGCGAAATGTTAGAAATTTTAAGTAATAACATAATCCTGTCAAAACAAAGCCACTGTTCGGTCTGAATGTCTGTTTTTATTTCAATTTTTAGGCCTATTTTAGATATGGTAATTTTAATTTTTAAAGCTATATGTATTTATTCTGTTTTTATTAACTGCACTGACGGGAACTGATTGAGAAACAATTTTTTTCGTTTCATCTTTGTGTATGTAAGTACTCCGTTAAAATGACATTAAAGTAAATACTGAATACTGAATACTAATCATCAACCTGTACCGTAGTACTTGCTTTGCACTACGATTGTGGCTCAACATACTTTATTTTTTACACAATAGTGGACCTCACTGGTAATGTATTGCATATTTATTTCTTGTCATTGCATCTAATGTGCGTGCAAAGGTGAAGCAAGACCAGTTCATATGACAAATAAATATTCTTAGCATTTTTAGTTTAGTTTATTCGGGATCAAACTCTGGTCTGTGGCACTGTGATGCAGCAGCTCCAACACTGCACCACTGTGCACAGATTTTGGGTTGTTCAACATTTCCAGCAATTTGTTTTTTATTTCTCGACTGAAGTGATCAGGCATGTTACTACTTTTACGTTGACAGAACTAATAATGATTCTAATTAGAACTCCCTTGACATTGGAATTCCTGTTTTGCCCACAGGGGAAATGCACCTGACCCCCGAAGATTACGCCAGAGCTCAGAAGTACTGCAAATATGCAGGCAGCGCCCTGCAATATGAAGATGTGGGGACGGCCGTAGAGAATCTTCAGAAGGCCCTCAAGTTGCTCACCACGGGGAGAGAATGAGACCTCTGGTTCATAGCACCCAGCTGAAACGTGTCTTCTCCACTGGCCTGACAGCTTACTTGTCTCCAACTCCAATTTGTGTTTGTAACTAAAGGGGCCTGATGTGAACGTAATGTCCCCAATTCTAAAGACTGTGTTCGCATTTTCCAATTCTGAAGGAAGGAGTGGGCTTAGGGCACCAGGTGTGACTATTAAATAACTTGGTTTTAATATTCTTTTCAGAAAGGAAAGGGCACCTATACTAAAAATGCTAAAGAAACATGCATTGAGTTCTTCAATTCTGCTGCTTTTTCAGTGAGGTAACTGCCCTGTAAATGGATATTTTAATGATTGTATTCCACTATGTAATACCCAGGTGGCCAATTGTGCGACATTCTCCATATCTTTGTACAGCAGCTTGTAAACCAAACCCATACACCCTGTGACAACCGTGCTTAGTCAGATTCTCAGCCATATTTAGTGCAGGATTGTTTGACTGTGAGGCCAGCCAACTCTGGCTGCTGTCATCTTTATTACAAGTACTGGGCGCCCTCCCCCACAAGCTGTGCAAAGTGCCAATGTGATCGAGTTGATCCAATTGTAGATTTGTAAGGGAGCATGAATGATATGCAATGGCTGTAGAGACATACCTCAGACATTGCATTCACTCGTAACCAAGCTACCTGGAGCCGCAAGGCTGATACTCCCAATGTCTCCCTAAGCATCAACGAATGTCCAATCTAAAATATCCATTTAGAGGAATAATCTAGCTAAAATTGTATAACCAGTTGCCAGAAGAGATGGTTGGTATGCATGGATGAGTCTTATTAACATTATGTCTTGTGATAAATACCGTGTTTGTCTGTTTCTTCTCTGGGATGAGGTGCGGCATATTGCACTAGATGTGTGCACATGTGTGGATGAAACAAGAATCTAATATTACATTTGTTAATTATTTACGTTTAAATAAACCACTGAAACATTGTGTCAACACATTACAACATTAACATGTTCTTAATTTGGCCTTGCCAAAATAACAGAACAGTACTGATAAAACATTGTTTATTGTTTTGAAGAATGGCAAGAGAAATAAATTGCATAATTAGTGAATCTATCTTTTCCCCCTGTGGTCAATAAGATCTCCAAGGCCTGATTTGCAATTGACATGAAGTATTCCCACATGGCACATTGGGTTACTTGTACTGATCAAATGATGTGAAATAAAGTGTGTCTGTATGATTTGTTTTTGTTTATGCTGACTTACATTTGTGAACTTGCGGTCGTCATGTACTGCAAATTCACCACCTTGCGTGCAAGAAAATGTCTTCTTTAATCAACACTACTTGATATTATCAGACTATGATCATAATCTATCCTCTCCTACCATGGGAATCTCAATCCATCTTATATTTATCCATTTTTTTATTATAGTATTGAACAAAAGCAGGACCCTATGTAAATGTTTCCAACATCTTGCCCCCTCTTACTAATAATTCTGAATAAATGAAACCCTTCTTAACTATTGTCACTAAATACCTTCAGAATTCTCGCTATGGAAACAAAAACTATTAAATCTAATTCTTTCTATTACATAGAAAAATCACAATATCATGAATCCTTTTATTAAGCATGGCTGGTGTTGTGAGTGTAACCTCGGCTGTGATTTCACGTTAGTGCAAAACACAATTAGAAATGCACAACCATGGTAGTGCAAAAGGTGGTCCGTCGTGCTCAGTTGCCAAGGTAGAGTTCTTGCGGCAGAGTTTTGTGCAGGTGCTTTAGATGGTGGGAGGGCAGTGCCCGTGATGGAACTCAGCGAGACAGGCAGCACCTCTGGAGAGAAGGAATGGGTGACACTTCGGGTTGAGACTGTTCTAAAGACAGATTCAGGGGAGAGGGAGACTAGAGATATGGAAGGGTAAAGTGTGAAAACGTCAGATCAAAGCAGGCGATAATCAAGCAAATATAGAATTATTCATTGTTCGCTGGGGAAGATGATAATGAGGTATACAATCAGAAAAATTAATCAGGAGGACAGTGAAACTACTTGGAGAACTAGGGTGGGGAGGGATGGAGAGAGTGGGAAAAAGGAAACAAGAGTTACTTGCAGTTGGAGAAATCAATGTTCATACTGCTGAGCTCCTCCCCCACATTCCCATTATCTCCCCCCCCCCCCCCCCCCCCCCCTGCAGATTTTGGAGCATGGAGGCGCAGCGGTAGAGTTGCTGCAGAAATGCCAGAGACCCGGGTTTGATCCTGACTATGGGTGCTGTCTGTACGGAGTTCGAACGTTCTCCCCGTGACCGTGTGGGTTTTCTCCGAGACCTTCGGTTTCCTCCCACACTCCAAAGATGTACAGGTTCATAGGTAAATTGGCTTGGTATTAATGTAAATTGTCCCCTAGGATAGTGTTAATTTGCGGGGATCGCTGGTCGATGCAGACTCAGTGGGCCTAAGGGCCTGTTTCTGTGCTGTATCTCGAAACTAAACTAAACATCGACACATGAGGCAATCTACAACAGGCAATTGACTTTCCAACCCTGCACGTTTTCGGAATCTTAGGGAGTTGTTGTGGAGCAAATCGTAACTGGGGAATTGGTGGGGGAATAAGATTGGTCAATGGGCTGAATGGCCTTTTCAATGGTAAAGAATATGAAAGGTATATTTGGGAATTACTCATTGATATTCCAATCAATATCTGTCCATCAATCTCATCAGAAGGGAAAATAATACATGGGTGAATTAACCCATTAAATGGCTGGTTATGGATGTTGACTTGCACAAATTACATTTTTCCTCATTCCACCGCTGATTAATTAGTTGTGAGTACTTTCAAATTTTCTATGGTCATGGAATTCTCTCAGTCAATGCCAAATTTTCCTTTCATTAATACTGATACATTTCAAAGCAAGGAAAGTCAGAATGTTCCACCAGAGACCCGAAGTCTTCCCAAATATAATTTCCTTTTCCATGAACAGTACACTGATAGGAATTTCCACATTTCCTTACGACATAGACGGAGGTTGTTCAGCCCATTACATCTATAGTATGTCACATCTCAAAATCATCCATTTCCCATTTATTTTTCCTCCCCACATTTAAGGTTTCAAGGTGAGTTAATTGTCACATGTACCAATTAAGGTATGGCAAAATTCAGATTGCCATACAGTCATACCAATAAAGAGCAACAAGGCACCCAAATAGATTTTGAACATGAACATCGACCACAGCGACTTCCCCCACATTCCTCACTACGATGGAAGGCAAACAAAATAGTTCAATCTTCTTCCCTTCTTCGTTCTCCCGCAGTCGAGGCACTCGAACCTTTTGTTGTCGGGGCGATCTTGGCTCCCGCAACCAGCGGTCTTGCCCTCCGCATCTGGGCGATCAAGCTCCTATTGATCATCCCCCACCTACACACTAGGGGCAATAGACAATTCACAGTGGCTAGTTTCCAACCCAAACAACACATTTACAGGATGGTAGGAAATTGAAGGAAACCCATGGAGTCACTGGGAGAACATGCAATCTCCTGGCAGGTAGCAATGGAGGTCAGAATTGGACATGGATCGCTGGAGCAGTAGCATCTCTACTAGCTGTGCCATTAAGCCACACAAATGCTTAGCATTTGTACAAAATTCCCATGAAACACTTCAGGGAATGTCTTGACAGTTGTGGAAGTCTGAAGAAGGGTTTTGACCCGAAACGTCGCCTATTCCTTTGCTCCGGAGATGCTGCCTGACCCGCTGAGTTACTCCAGTATTTTATGTCTATCTTAGGTGTGGAAGGTCAGTTTGACTGGCCTAATGCATCTGGAGTAGAATACTGCAGATTGTGGATGATCCAGCCTATCAGAAGCAAACAACATTCCCTCCTCCCTCACTACCTCACCTCTACTACCCTGAACATTTCCAGTCAGCCATGATCATATTGAATGGCGGTGCAGGCTCGAAGGGCCGAATGGCCTACTCCTGCACCTATTTTCTACGTTTCTATGTTTTCTGTTTCAGTGCCAATTTGAAGCATTCCAACAAATTTCTGGGTCACAGCGAGCCTCGTCATCTTGTACCGTTTACTAGGTACATGTACACTTTCACTTCTTTCTGGAGATCACTTTACTTGAAATCTGACCCAAGAGAAGGCATGATATCAAATTTATTCCAGTAAACTCTAAGCCACATACAGGTCTGTGTTCCAGTGAGCTTCAGTAGCACACAGAAAAGGAGACTGCCACAAATAAACACAGATCAAGGTACGTAAGTGAAACTATTGTGGTACCCATGTTAATTCCAAATGTTTTAAAGCTTGATTAAAGCTTATTGTTTTATTGTTGTGACTATATTGTAATCATATGGTCAATTGTGCTAAAACTCACTATCTGTATGCCAGTGCTTACCAAACAGAACAATGTTGCCCTTTTCTTTTGTTATTGCCTGTATTCCCAGTATGAAGAGTTGTGCTTTGTGAAAAGTGAGCCTTGATATGGACACGGCTGATGTGTCAATGTATACAATGTCCTTTTAGAAAGTTTCTAATCTCTGTGGAGGATCAGTTGCTGTATTTTCTTCATGTTTTGGACTGTGATTATTTCACAAACAATAGATGGAATTATTATCTTTCGACTTCCACCCACACCCTTCCAATATGCTGATTATACTAACTCCTTAAACTAGTGCAGTTTCTGCAGTTCAACCGATGGAGATATCATAGGGTACTTGCATCATATATTTGGAGAGCCTCTTAGATTTTTAACAAATTCATCAGCTCTGATGACAATTGATTACAGCTCGGCATTTAACACAATCATCCCCTCCAAGCTGGTTACCAAACTCGCAGAACTGGGTCTCTGCGTATCCCTCTGCAATTGGATCCTTGACTTCCTCATTCACAGACCAGTCTGTTCGTATTGGTGGAAATGTGGCAGGCTCGATAACAATCAGCACGGGAGCACCTCAAGGCTGCTTGCTCAGCCCCCTGCTTTACTCACTCTATACTCATGACTGCGTAGCCAGTCACAGTGCGAACTCCATCATCAAGTTCGCTGATGACACCACTGTTGTGGGATGTATCACTGATGGGGATGAGTCAGAGTATAGAAGAGAGATCGAGCAACTGTCCATATGGTGCCAGCGCAATAACCTGGCCCTCAACACCAGCAAAACCAAGGAACTGATTGTGGACTTTGGAAGGAGTAGGATGGGGACCCGCATCCCCGTTTATATCAATGGGTCGATGGTTGAAAGGGTCAAGAGCTTCATATTCCTGGGCGTGCACATCTCTGAAGATCTTTCCTGGTCCGAGAACACTAATGCAATTATCAAGAAAGCACATCAGCGCCTCTACTTCCTGAGAAGATTACAGAGATTTGGTTTGTCAAGGAGGACTCTCTATAACTTCTACAGGTGCACAGTAGAGAGCATGCTGACCGGTTGCATCGTGGCTTGGTTCAGCAACTTGAGCGCCCTGGAGAGGAAAAGACTACAAAAAGTAGTAAACACTGCCCAGTCCATCATCGGCTCTGACCATCCTTCCATCGAGGGGATCTATCGCAGTCGCTGCCTCAAAAAGGCTGGCAGTATCATCAAAGACCCACACCATCCTGGCCACACACTCATCTCCCTGCTACCTTCAGGTAGAAGGTACAGGAGCCTGAAGACTGCAACGACCAGGTTCAGGAATAGCTACTTCCCCACAGCCATCAGGCTATTAAACCTGGCTCGGACAAAACTCTGATCATTAATAACCCATTATCAGTTATTTGCACTTTATCAGTTTATTTATTCATGTGTGCATATATTTATATAATGGTATATGGACACACTGATCTGTTTTGTAGTAAATGCCTACTATGTTCTGTGTGCTGAAACAAAGCAAGAATGTCATTGTCCTATCAGGGACACATAACAATAAACTAACTTGAACTTGAACTTGAACTCTGGGAGAGCCAGGTAACTGATGCCACATCCCCAGAACCATTCCAGTCAATCTCTGTTGCATCCTCAACAAGGTCCTTCTTAGAGTACCCAGCGGGTTAACTCCTCTAGGTGATTTCGGACTCTATATGCCAGGTCCACACAGAGACAGCTGCAGGAAGGCAGGGAGGTGGGGGTGGAGGGAGGAGAAGATGGAGGTGAGGATGTTGTGTATAGAGAGGAAAGTGCTGGAGTTCAGAGAGTGTGGCAATAACATTTGGTCTCCGAATTTGTTTTGCACCGACTCGTAATGTTGGTATGGCATCAGCCTCACCAGAAAAACAACATTATCTATATGAAAACTATTGCCCTCATCACAGTGCCATGAAACACTGGTGAGGGGTTTGGCAGGGCAATTTGGCAGGCCCTGAGACTGCTGCTCAGGCTGGAGTGTCGAGAACTGGGGAGACAATATCAGGAGAGGGTTGAACTCTGGAGCACTCAAGGGAATCTAGAACAGGAAAGGGTCTGGGAAAGAACCAAGAGGGAACATCCAGGAGAATATAGAACTGAAAATAGGGATCTGAAGAGCTTAGAACCAGGGGATGTGATCTGGGAACAGTCCCTAGTGGACCTAGAACCAGAGGGAAGTATCTGGAGAGTGTGGAATCAGACAGCACAATTTCAGGAGAATGTAGAACTCAGGACACAGTCTCTGGAGAGTCTAGAACTAAGGGTCCAGTGCCAGGAAAGATTAAATCTGGAGAGGAAAACTCTGGGCTCTAGAGCCGGGGGCACAGACTCACGAAGGCCATAAATCCCATGTATTGATATTAGTGGGGGGAACAGAACTTTGGTGCGCTAATGGGGGCACCAGAATAGTGGCCTCGCTCTCTTCAAATTCTTGGGTATTAACGTCTCAGGTGGGCCTCGCACAAAAAGGTTATCATGAAGAAGGCACACAAAAGCCTCTAGTTTTATAGATGTTTAAAGAAATTTGGCGGTCAACGACTACTTTAAGAAACCTCTACAGATACACAGTAGAAAGTGTCCTGACTGGTTAGATCATTGCCTGATAGGGCAATTTCAATACACGGGAACTTAAGACACTGCAGAGAGTGGTGGACTCAGTCCAGCCCATCAAAAGCACTCTTATCCATTGAAAGCATTAACATGAGGTGCTGCCTCAAGAAAGCAGCATCTATCATCAGGATTGCCCACTATCTGGGCCATAGCCTCTTCACGTTGCCACTGTCAGCAGTACAGCAGCTTAAGGTCCTACGCCACTAGTTTCAGGAACAGCTACTTTCTTGCAACTATCGAATTCTTAAATTGACCTGCTGATCCTGTTTAAACCTAATCCTACCTTGGCATCAGAACGCTACGGATCACCTCTTGCCCTACAATTTACTTTTTTTTCTAATTATGTTTTGCAGTCATGGCTTGTTTGTTTCACAGTCTTATATCATTCATGCATAGTTTCCATTTTTCTTTGTTGTCTGTCTGAGAGTAAGATAAATATAACCATTTGAGAGGACAGTGAAGATTTTTGGTTATGTCCAACACATGTATTTGCGCATGACAGAAACATTGACAGAAACTATCTCACAGGCTATTTTTCCCCATTGACTCAATTTGCACCTCACACCTCAGTCTGAAGAAGGGTTTCGGCCCGAAACGTTGCCTATTTCCTTCGCTCCATAGATGCTGCTGCACCCGCTGAGTTTCTCCAGCTTTTCTGTGTAACCTTGCACCTCACACTGCCTTGGCAAGGCCACTAGCATAATCAAGGACAAGTCGCACCCCGGCCACTCCCCTCTCCCATCAGGCAAAATGTATAAAAGAGTGAAAACGCATACCTCCAAATTCAGGGACAGTTTCTTCCCATCTGTTACCAGGCTACTGAACCATCCTATCAACAACTAGAGAGTGGTCCTGAGCTACTTTCTACCTCATTGGAGACCTTCGTACTATCTATGATCAGAACTTCCTGGACTATATCTTGCACTAAATATTATTCACGGTATTCACTTTATCATGTATTTGCACACTGTAGATGGCTCCATTGTAATCATGTATTGGCTTTCCGCTGACTGGTTTGCACACAAAAGCTTTTCACTGTACCTCAGTACATGTAACAATAAACTAAACTTAAACATGCGTGCATTTCGAGCCACCGTGCCCGACGACAAACCGCACTTCTGTCACGCCCAGGAATTTCCCTTAAGCAAGTCTTGCCAAACTGGCAAACTACTGTGACCTGCCTGCTAACGTCACGAGTGCATGGACTGTGAAGTCACTGTGGTTTCAGTTCTCATCCATTGCTGTTGAACTGCAATGATAGTCAATTGGAGTTCTGTTGGTGTTAATCTGTTCCTTATCCAGTTAACACTTGCCATAAAGGTTTGTGGTGGAGCAGCATAAACAATGCAAGAAATAGCAGCAGTGTGGCAGAGTGGTTAGTGTTCCTTTTACACATCTCAGGTAGATTGATCCCTCAGCCCTGTGCTGGGTGCTCAGTATGTGGAGTTTGCATGTTCCTTTTGTGACCCCTTTGGTTTTCCCCCTCTACTCCACTTTCTTTTCACCTCTCAAAAATATGCCATTATGTCCATGTGTTATATTGAATGTAAGAGTCAAGAAGTCATGTTGTTTATTTGTAATACATCGGTTCCGCGACATTAGGATTATATTGTTCATTTCTGATTGACTCCTTACAGGACAGATGTGAAAGTTTTGGAGAAGGGGCAACCCGGAAGCTGCCTGGATTCTGGGGCATTAGCTAGAAAGAGAGGTACGACAAATTTAGATTGTTTGTTCTGGAACGTCGGAGGTTGAGGAAAGACCTGATACACATGTATAAAATTCTGAGAGGCCTAGATATGGTAGACAAAATCATTTTCCCAACGTGGAAATGCCAAATACTAGAGAGCATAGCTTTAATGTAAAATTTAAAGAAGATGTGAGGGAAGAAGTTTTTTAAACAGATTGGTAGGTGTCTGGAATGTGCTGCCTGATGTGTGGTGGTGGAAGCAGATAGGAAAATGGCGTTTAAGATGCTTTTGGGTAGGCACATGAATATACAATACAATTTATTTGTACAATTAACAAATAATATTTCCACTCCAGTGCTATAAACAGAATGCAGCACAGCATGATCTCTATTACATTACTGCACCTCCAGTTAATTGACCACAAAAACTTTATAATTATTCCCATAAATTCTCATCCCAGTGTATAGGCCGATTGGTATTGGTTTGATATTGTCACATTTCCAAGCAAATCATGAGACACAAGAGTACAACATGTAGTACAAAAGGGAACACAGTGCAGAATATACTGTTGTAACTAAAGATAAAGTGCAGGTAAAAAGTGCAAGGGCCGCAATGAGGTAGATTGCAAGATCAGGAATACAGTCTCATTAGAGAGGACCATCAGGCCGGAGGTACAGAAGACTGAAGTCCCACACCAGCAGGTGCAGGACTTTCCAACAACTATCAGGTTCTTGAACTAACCTGTGTAAATCTAATCCTATCTCAGCATCAGAACACATTGGATCACTTCTTTCACTACTATTGACTTGTTTTTCTAATTGTGTTACAGAAATGGCTTGTTTTTGCAATTTTACATAATTTATACGATAATTTCTATTCTTGTCTGTTGTCTGAGTCTACATACCTGTGCTGCTGTTGCAAGCAAGGTTTTCATTATACCTGTGCCTCCATGGACGTGAATATATCACTAGCCTCGACTTGAAACTTGAGCGCCGTAATAAGCACCCGTGTGCTGGATTCTGAACCATTCCAAACAATCGAATAGGAGATTATCAGTGTTTTACTTGTCAGCGGAGTTGCAGCACACTCAGAGGATAGGCCATCATTATCCATGAGGATAGCTTGGTGTACATTTCCAGCCTTCCTCAAGAATTTTATTTTCATCATAAGAAATATCAAATCAAGTATTATTAAAATGCACATTCCAGATTAATAAGTTTGGATAGAGTGAATGTGGAGAGGATGTTTCCACTAGTGGGAGAGTCTAGGACCAGAGATCATAGCCTCAGAATAAAAGACTGTACCATTAGAAAGGAGATTAGAAGCAATTTCTTTATCAGAGGGTGGTAAATCTGTAGAATTCATTACCACAGACGTCTGTGGAGGCCACGTCAATGGATATTTTTAAGGCAGAGATTGACAGATTCTTGATTAGTAAGGGTGATAGGGGTTATGGAGCAAAGGCAGGAGAATGGGGTTGAGAGGGAAAGATAGATCAGTAGTGATTGAATGTCAGACTTGATGGGCTGAATGGCCTTATTCTGTTCCTAGTACTTATGAGAACCTTAAAACAATGTACTCGTTACTTAATAGAGTAAACTGAAGATCAGATGAGTAATCTTAAACTTTTATACCATAGAGCAGTGGATCCCAAACTTTTTCATCCGTGGCTGAAAATTGATCAAACATTTAGTCGATCGATCTAATATTTTAAGATTGCATAATAACTGAATTGAAAATTCTGTCAAAATGATTTGAGTTTTCAAGACATTTTATTTTGGCTTTGCAGCTTATAGAATCAATCATACAAGCATTTTATTTAATTAAAGCATTAAGTAAAAATCAAATGAAATAATTGTAAAGAAAATTAAGGCATGAAACAACATTCAAATTAAATTATTGAACACCAAATTAAATACAACAAATAAAAAACAGATTATACTGAATTGAAGCATCCAATACAAAATAAATCAGATCAAACCTTGAATAGAAATCAAATTAAAAAACAATCATTGACTGACGGTGCAATTTTCCAGGCAACTTAAAAAGGCTGTCTCTGTTGTCTTCTTCAGGGAAACAACAGCAGTGTCCCTGGTACATCAACCTCGTGTAATTTAGGCCACTCAAGTTCAAGTTCAAGTTCTTAAAATTTATTTGTCACATGCACCATAAGGTGCAGTGAAATGTAATTTACCATGCAGCGTTACAATTAAAAAAGGACCCAATAGACAACATAATTCAACACAGACATCCACCACAGCATTCTTCACTGTGTTGGAAGGCAATACAGTTCAGACAGTCCTCCTCCTCTTCCTCCCGTGGTTCAACTTATTTTACCAGGATTCGCTTGTTCTTCAGTTGAGTCTGGTTAGTTTCCAGATGTTGTTGAGGTTTTGATGCATTCAAAGCTTCATTTAGTTTAGTTTAGTTTAGAGATACAGCGCAGAAATATGTCCTTCGGATCGCCGAGTCCGCCCCGACCAATCATCCCCGCACAGTATCCTACACACACTAGGCACAATTAACATCTATACCAAGCCAATTAGCCTACAAACTTGTACGTCTTTTGAGTGTGGGGGGAAACCGGAGCTTCCCGGAGAAAACCCACTCAGATCACGGGGAGAATGTACAAACTGTACACACAGCATCCGTAGTCAGAATTGAACCCAGGTCTCTGGCGCTGTAAAGCAGCAACTCTATCTCTGCACCACCGTGCCGCCCTTCGAGAACTTTTAAGAGAACTTTATGACACTGAAGATAGAATGTTCATCTTTGACCACTAACTTTTGTTTCCTTGAATTCAAAGTGCAAGAATTCCTCATTAAAAGGGCAAGATATTTACAATAATTTTCTGAAAAATACAGTATCTGCTCCAACTGGTCTATCCACTTGCTGAAACCTGCATAATTGCTGCAAGGCTAAATGTCATTAACAAATGTCAGAATTTTCCATAATTTAAAAAAAAAATTGTCAAGTCAAGAGTTTATTGTCATGTGTCCCAGATAGGCCATGATATTCTTGCTTGCTGAAGCACAACAGAATATTGTAGGCATAAATACAGATCAGATCATTGTGTCCATATACCCTATAATATATATATAAACAGATAAAGTGTAATAGGCTGTTATAGTTCAGAGTTTGTTTGAAGTTGGGTTTAATAGTCTGATGGCTGTGGGGAAGAAGCTGTTCCTGAACCTGGATGTTGCAGATTTCAGGCTCCTGTACCTTCTATCTGATGGCAGTGGAGAGATGAGTGTGTGGTCAGGATGGTGTGGGTTCTTGATTATGCTGGCAGCCTTTTTGAGGCAGTGCCTGCGATAGATCCCCTCGATGGTAGGGAGGCCGGAGCCGATGATGGACTGGGTAGTGTTTACAACTTTTTGCAGTCTTATCCGCTCCTGGATGCTCAAGTTGCCGTACCAAGCCACGATGCAACTGGTCAGCATGCTCTCTACTGTGCACCTGTAGAAGTTCAAGAGAGTCATCCTTGACATACCGTCTCTCCGTAATCTTCTCAGGAAGTAGGGGCGCTGATGTGCCTTCTTTATAATTGCATCAGTGTGCTGGGAGCAGGAAAGATCTTCGGAAATATGCACGCCCAGGAATTTCTTGACCCTTTCAGCCATATATCCCGTTGATCTAAACGGGACTGTGGGTCCCCATCCTACCCTTTCCGAAGTCCACATTGTGCTGTGCTGGCACCATTTGGTCAATCAGTCGAACTCTCTTCTATACTCTGACTCGACCCCATCAGTGATACGTCCCACAACAGTGGTGTCGTCGGCGAACTTGATGATGGAGTTCACACTATGTCCGGCTACACAGTCATGAATATAGAGTGAGTACAGCAGGAGACTGAGCACACAGCCTTAAAGTGCTCCCGTGCTGATTGTTATCGAGGATGACACATTTCCTCCAATACGGACAGACTGAGGTCTGCAAATGAGGAAGTCGAGGATCCAATTGCAGAGGGTTGTGCAGAGACCCAGATCTGAGAGCTTGTAAACCAGCTCGGAGGGGATGATAGTATTAAATGCCGAGCTGTAGTCAATGAATAACAGCCTGACATATGAGTTTTTATTGTCCAAGTGGTCCAGAGCGGAGAGCCAGTGAGATCGCATCCACCTGTTGTGGCGGTAAGCGAACTACAGTGGGTCCAGGTTTTTGTCAAGGTACGAGTTGATTTGCGCCATGATCAGCCTCTCAAAGCACTTCATCACCACAATGTCACTGGTCGATAGTCATTGAGGCACGTCACCTTGCTCTTCTTGGGCACCGGTATTATTGATGCCCTTTTAAAGCAGGTGGGAACCTTAGACCTCAGAAGTGAGAGGTTGAAAATGTCTATAAAGACTCCAACCAGTTGGTCCCCACAGGTTTTTAAAACACACCCGGGTATACCATGAGGTCCAAGCGCTTTCCGAGGGTTCGCTCCTCTGAAGGATCTTCTGACGTTGGCCTATGTGACTGTGACCGAAATACCATCACGGTGAATGGGGGCACGGGAAGGCACATCAGTGTTCTCCCTATCAAAGCGTGTGTAAAAAGCATTGAGCTCGACAGGGATTGATGTTTTGCTGACAATTGAGCTGCCTCCTGATTTTGCCTTATAGGACGTGATTGCATTCAAGCCCCGCCACAGCTGCCGAACATCCGTCTCATCCTCCAGCTTGGAGCAGAAGTCCCTTTTGGCCTTTTTGATGGCCTTACCAAGGTCGTATCTGGACTTCTTGTAGATCTCTATATCTCCAGACCTAAATGCCCGGGAATCGCTAGGGGCGCTGCATTGAAGGCGCCTCTGTCACTACAGCCTGTCCATTTTTTCCTGTCTTTTATTAATTTTAGTTTGTCCAAACAATTTTGTTTTGGGGTTACTTTAGTTTTTCTATGCAGGGGAGGGGGATAAGGTAAGGGGGAAACCGTTTCTCAGTCGTTTCCTGGAGAGGATGCGACTATTTCTCCGAGTCGCGTCCTCGCCCCCCACCTCGCGGCCTACCATATGGATTGGCGCGGCCTTTCCTACCAGAGACCGGACCAGAGCTTCGGCAGCGGCGGCGCGACGTTGGATCCACCGTGGAGCGGGCGATACCTACCTGGTTCGTCATTTGAAGCTCCGGAGCGTTGGCCTACTCCAACATTGTGGAGCTGTGGTTGCGGAGCTCCCAGTGCGGGCAGCGCTGACCGACATCACGGAGTCCCTGGGGCCCTTTGCCGAGGGCCGCCAGCATTGAATCTCTGCCCGGCGCGGCCTGGGGACGTCGGGAGCTGCGGACTCCGGTGGGAATCGGCCGCTTTGGAGGTCTTTAGTTGCCTCCGAATGGTAAACGATAGATTCACGGAAATTATCTTACAGGTTTTTTTTCTGTAGTTTCTGTGCTCAATGTGTACTGTCTCTGTCAGTCAGAGAAGTGTGAAACACTCTACTTTCTTACATTTACGTGTGATTTGAGCCGCGGTTCCCAAGCATGACCACACTTCTGTCAGGCCCAGAAATTTCCGTTTAGACTATCCCCGTCTTGCCAAACCTGCAAACTACTGTGACCTGCCCACTAACATCACGAATACATGGACAGTGACCTCCAGTTGCTGTGGTTTCAGTTCTCATCCGCTGCTGTTGAACTGCAATGATAGTCAATTTGAGTTCCATTAGTGCTAATCCGAGGGTCTCGACCCAAAATGTCCGCCATTCCTTCTCTCCAGAGATGCTGCCTGTCCCGCTGAGTTGCTTCAGCATTTTGTGTCCATCTTATCCATATAACACTTGCCACAAAGTGTGTGTGGTGCAACATCATCAATGCAAGAAAGGATTGTTGAGTTTGCTTGTGTGGCGGAGTGGTTGGTGTTGCTTTTCCACAACTCCGGTCGATCGTTCCCTCAGTCCTGTGCTGGGTGCTCAACATGTGGAGTTTGCATGTTCCCTCTGTGACCCTCTTGGTTTTCCCATTGTGTTCCATTTTCGACTCACCTCACAAAAATGTGCCAAATGTCAATTTGTTGCATTGAATGTATGAGTCAGGAGGTCATGTTGCAAAACTTTGGTTAATCAGCATTTGGATTATTTTGTGCAGTTCGGACCGTCCCATCACAGGAAGTAGGTGGAGGTTTCGGGGAGGCTGCGGTGGGAGCTACTCAGATGCTGCCTGGATTACGGTATTAGCTGGAAAGAGAGGTTGAACAAACTTGGATTGTTTACTCTGGAGCACCATAGGCTGAAGGGAGGCTTGATAGGTTTCTAAAATTCTGTGAGGCATAGATACAGGTGACAAAACATTTTTCCCAGAGTAGAAATACCAAATAATTGCGGGTATCGCTTTAAGATAAGAAGGGTAAAGTTTAAAGGCGATAAACCGTAGACAATAGGCACAGGAGTAGGCCATTCGGCCCCTCGAGCCAGCACCACCATTCAATGTGATCATGGCTGATCATCCACGATCAGTACCTCGTTCCTGCCTTCTACCCATATCCCTTGACTCCGCGAGGGTGTACGTTTTTTACCCACAAAAGAGTGGTGGGTGAAGCAGATATGAAAACGGCATTTAAGATGTTTTTGGGAGGACACATGAAGATGCAGAGAATGGAGGGATATGGATCATGTGCAGGCAGAAGAGATTAGTTTCCATCCCTGCTCCACCATTCAATTAGTTTACAAGTGACTTGTATCTCAACTCCAGTGCAACTGTCTAGTGTAACACTATATAACTTGGAGATCACACTGCCTTCCTGAATCTCTATTAAATTGACCACAAGAACTTTATAATTAATCCCATAAATTTTCAACCCAAAGTGTCTTGGCCCATTGACTGTTGTTATTGGTTTGAGATTATCACATATCCAGACAAATGATACCATGTAGTGCAGAAGAAAAAATACACAGTGCAGAATATAGTGTTAGGTTCAATGATTGATAGGGCTTCACCCATGACTCCAATTCTTGCAGTTTTGAGCTCCCCGCCTCTCTCTCCCCCCCTCTCTCCCTCTCTCTCTCCCTCCCCCCCTCCTCTCTCCCCCTCTCTCCCCCCCTCTCTCTCTCACCCCCTCTCTCTCCTTCTCTTTCCCGTGTGTCCCTCGTGTGTATCCCCTCCTCTCTTATGTGTCGCCCCTGTCCCCTTCCCTCTCTCTCTCCCCTCCTCCCCCCCCCCCCCCCCCTGTCCACCCTCTCTCTCTGTCATCCCCTCCACCCCACTCTACCTCTGTCTCTTGCCCCTCTCTCTGTCTCTGCCCCTCTCTCTCTGTCTCTGTCCCTTCTCTCTCTGCCCTCACTCTCTACCCCGCCCGCCTCTAGACGCGCCTGCGAGTTGGGGGCTATGCGGCAGATGGCGACAGATGGCGCAATGGGCTAAGTGTTCGGCTGGCAACCTGAAGGTGGCCAGTTCGAATCCTGCTTGGAGTGTGTACTGTCGTTGTGTCCTTGGGCAAGACACTTCACCTACCTTTGCCTGGGACTAGAGACGGAAATTAGCTGCTGATTAGCTACAATCTCGCATATTTACATGCAAAAATGTTAATTAATATGCATTGTCCCTATAAACAAAACATGTGTCAGTAGATAGGGCGATTATGGAGTAAAAGGAGCAAATTAATAATATTAATATAATATCAAGGGAGGTAGTTAGCATGTGTGCGGTGAGGTAGTTAGTGTGTGTGGGGGTGGTTAGTGTGTGTGACGCCGCATGCCGCCCCCCCCCCCCCCCCCCCCGCAACCGCACGTTGGGGGTACAGACCCAACGGGTCTGCACTTGGTCTAGTTCTCTATAATTCCTCAGGGCCCTATCGTTTGCTGTATAAGTATTGTCCTGTGTGTCTTATCAAAGTGCCATTTCCATTTACCAAGCTAAACTCTCCCGTCCCTGTTAACGTTTGGCCTAAATGCCTACAGTGCCAAGGAAGCCTTGCATTTGTCTAGTGCCTTTCTGCATATTGTTGTAATGTAACAAATGTGTGCATAGCAAGCTCCCCACGACCTAAAAAATGATGATGAACAGTATACGGTGCTTTAGTGGTGATAGTTAGGTGCCTAGTTACTTGGGAGAATTCCCCTGCTCTTCTTTGAAGTAGTAAAAAAATAAGAAAAATAACTTTTAAGCCCCTCTGATGAAAATGACAGGGATATTTTTTGTTCAACATTTATTCTGGAAGATTCTCTCTGCACTACATTAGAGTTGAGGCTCAGTCTTTGTGCATGAATAAATGAGTGTTGACTGCAACCCATATCCTGCAAATTAACGCGAAATTCCTTTACATATTCATGCATTCACTTACCCTGAGCAAAATTCCATGTGAATCCATCAAGTGCTATTTGGCAATACTTGGCAAGACATTGTCTATCCGGTTGTTAATCCTTGTACAGGTATTATTAATCTGTGCATATTTATTTGCCTGTCATAAGAGCATAACAAAACAGGTGCAACAGAGGTCTGTGACCTTTTGCGTGTCATCCAACCATTCAATAATATTCAGGGTGATCTGCTCTTGGCCTTAACACCTTTTTCCTACCTGTTTCAAGTAACCCAATTTAAGGGGAGTGCAGTGCCACGGTGGATGGAACCATCGTCTCATAGCGGCAGAGACCTGGGTTCAATCCTAACCCTGGGTGCTGTCTGTACGTGGAGTTTGCATGTTTTCCCTGTGACTGCATGGGTTTGCACCAGGTGCTCTGGTTTCCTTCGATATCCCACAAATGTGGGAACCGGTAGGTTCATTGGCCACTGTAAATCCTTCCCAGTGTGTAAGTGAGTGATAGAATCTGAGGGGAGCTGATGAAAATGTGGAGAGAACGAAAATTGAGAGTAATGTGTAAATGTGAGGTTGATAATCAGCACTGACTTGGTGGGCTGAAGGGCCTATTTCCATCCTCTATCTCTCTATGATTCTATAACTAATCCTTGACTGTTCTACAGACCTCAGTTATTTATCAGCCTGATAACTTGGTGTAATTGGTATTGTTTAATTGTTGTCACATGCATTGAGATATTGTGAAAAGCATTGCTTTATATATTATCCAGGCTGGACATACCATACATGAGCACATCAGGTAGACCAAAAGGGAAAAGGTAACAGAGCACAGAATTTTTTACTCCGGCCCCACCAGCGCCCGTCCCACCAGCGCCCGGCCCCGGCCCCGGCCCCACCAGCGCCCGGCCTGACCAGCACCTGGTCCCGGCCCCAACAGCGCCCGGTCACGGACCCACCAGTGCCTGGCCCCACCAGCGCCCGGCCCCGGCCCCACCAGCAGCGCCCGTCCCACCAGTGCCCCGCCCCACCAGCCCCACCAGCGCCCGTCCCCACCAACGGCCCCGCCCCACCAGCACCCCGCCCCACCAGCCCCACCAGTGCAGCACCCTGGTCCCCGGCCCCAACAGCGCCCGGTCCCCCCATCAATCCCCCCCCACCCGGCCCCACCCACCCGCCCCGGCCTCATTGCCTGGCCCATGATCTCGATCATTCCCCTGTGGGGCTCCTCAGTTTCCCATGATCCGATGTTGCAGCCGCACTTTGCAGTCGGCCAGGCTCCGCACTCTGCTCACTCCGCTCCTTCAGCTTTATTGTGACAGAGAAGCCGGCCAATCAGTGCAGCGATGGTGCGCCGTAAGGAGAGGAGACCAATCTGCGCACCTGTGGTTTTTATGATTTTTAAATCTCGCTAACTTTTACATGGATTGGAACTTGTTGCACTCGCAGCACAGGAGAATGGTGAGTGAGCTGGCAAAAAATCATAGAGCTATTGCATACCGTTTTTGCGCAAGTAGAAAAACCACGCAAACCGGAAGAGCACAAGATCAGAGTTTTAGTAATGTATAGATACCAGATCAAGTGGGACCCGTTGGGACCCTGTCACACGGGAGGCCTGGTACCCCAACTGAATCCCGAACATAAGATTCCAGCACTTCCCTGCCTCCCTCAACAGTGGACTTAAAAAAAATTGCCATTGCACTTCCCCTGCTTGCTGCAGCAGTTCCAATTGCAATTCCAATTTGTCCTCTCCCTCCTCATGAAGCACTTGCTGTGATATCTCATTTTTAAAGCTTTAACATCAATAACTTTCGAAATATAGCATCATCACTGCCAGCTGCTGGAAAAAAAGCTCTCTGTGAGAAGTTGATGTTACCGTTGGCAGCGTCGCATTGTAATGTCATTGTGGCACTCGCCAACTTGAGAGCCCATTGTGATTGGTGCACTGTGAGTGGCATTGTGACATCATCACCGGAAGCTGCTGGAAAAAGGCTCTGTGTGAGAAGCTGCGGTTACCGTTGGCAACGTCCCATTGTGATGTCATTGTGGCACTCGCAGCTTGAGAGTCCATTGTGATTGGTGCACGGCGAGTGGCATTGTGACATCATCACTGGAAGCTGCTGGAAAACGGCTCTCCGTGAGAGGCGTTTTTTGGCTTTTTTTAAACTTTAATAATGAATAACGTGAAATATAGGATGAAATCTTCTGAATCTGAGGGCGGTGTGGATGGGAAAAATGTGAGTTAGAATATGTAAAGATTTAAGTGCTAGTGCATAGCATTTTGAGGAAGATACAAAACATACATGCACACACGCACACACACAAGATGAGACTTTTATAGGTATATAGATAGATGAGAGTGAAGTGTAATGTGGAGCATAATGTGGGAGATTGCAACCTTCACGTGGTCGCCATGTTTCGACGAATGCAAACAACCTGACGTGCACAATCAAATAAGATCAAATAGAACAAGTTGTCCTACAACTTTAGGCTGTGCACGCCATACGCAAGAAGATGCGGGAACATATGGGATTGTCCATTTTTAAAGGATAATAAAAAGATGTTTTGATCTCAGTAGCGAAAGCTTGCCAAACTCTGAGATGTAAAGTTCATGTTTTTAGTTCTCAAAAGTCTAGTTGCAAATACTGCAAGGCATTAGGCAAGCTAAAAAACATAATTGTGTATTGCCAGGTAACTGATTAGGAAGGTAAGGACATCACACCAGGTATCTGGGGCAATGGTAAAACAACATTTGGGCTATAATGTACAATATTGTCTCTTTATTTAAGGATTGATGTTTCAATGCATTTGGAAGCCATTCAGAAAAGGTTTCAGAATCAGAATCAGAATCGCACTTTATTCGCCAAGTATGTTTTGCAACATACGAGGAATTTCATTGGCCAGGTCAGTCATACAATTAAAAACAACAAATCACTCAAAAACACATTTTAACATGAACATTCACCACAGTGACTCCTACAAATTCCTCACTGTGATGGAAGGCGAAATAAAGTTTGAATCCCTTCCCTTAGTTCTTCTTCGGTAATGGGCCTCGAACCCCCGCTGACGGGACGGTCTTGACTCCCGTAGCCGGCGGCATTTTGGGCCCTCCGCGCCGAGGCAATCTATCTGCTCCTGCATCGGGGGGATGTCAGCTCCCCCGCGCCGGGTGATCGAGCCTTGCATCGGGGCTGGTCGAACCTTCTGCGGCGTTGGAGCTCCCGACTAGCCTCACCCAAGACTGCGAGCCCTTGATGGTCGCAGTGGGAGCGATCCCAGGCAAGGGATCAGCTCCGATGTTAGGTCCACGTCCCACGGTGGGGCTCACGACAGTCCGAGGAGGCGTCCAGCTCCAGCGATCCGAAAATTAATCACATCTCCGGGAAGGTAGGAACTTGAAAAAAAGTTTCCCCTGATCCCCTCCCCCCTCCCCCACATAAAACAAATTGAGGAACATTCAAACAAACTTTTAACACACTAAAAAATAACAAAAGAATGGAAAAACGAACAGACTGCCGGCAGGGCGGCCATCTCCCCCACGCCACTGGTGGTTTGCACCATTAATGCCTGGAATTATCAGGTTTGTCTAGGAGACATAGAGTCATTTCCAGTCTCTCCCTTCAGGGAGGAGCCTCAGGTCACTTGCCACAAAATCCACCCGTTTTAAAAACAGCTTCTTCCCCTCAGCAATAAGAACACTGAATCCCCTCCAATGACAGACAACGCTAAGGACTCTTGATGTATATAGTGTCTTGTCTATGGTCTTTGTCTGTTCTTTTGCACTATGTTCTATTAGTGAGATTTGTGATTTGTGATGTGATATGGATGCACTTTACTACTATGATCTGTGTTGTTATATGTGTTAATGTGACTAAAGCAGTGTACCATCATGTACCGAACCCAAATACCACCAACCCTGCTTGCGTGGCAAATAAAGATTCTATCTATCTATAGTTGCACAGGACAGAAACAGAACCTTTATCCCAACTCGTCCATTCTGACTGAAAGTGTCTTCCCATTTGCCTGTATTTAGCGCATATCCCTCTGAGCCTTTTTTTTTTATCCATGTACCAGTCAAAATGTTTTTTTAATGTTTTTAAATTATCGCCACCCACTTCTTCTGACTGTTTGTTCCATTGACTCACCTTACAACGTCAGAGACCCGGGTTCGATCTTGACTATGGGTGTTTTCGGTACGGAATCTGTATGTTCTTGTGACCAAGTGTTTTTCTCCGGGTGCTCCAGATTCCTCCCACACTCCAAAGATATACAGGTTTGTAGGTTAATTTGCTTTGGTAAAAACATTTAAAATCGTACTTAGTGTGTTGGATAATGCTAGTCTACAGGTGATCGTTGGTCGGCGCGTACTTGGTGGGCCATAAAACCTATTTCTGCACGGTATCTCTAAAGTCTAAACTCACCACCCTTTATATGAAATTGTCGTCGCCAATCAACTGGACTCTGCAACATCCATTAATTTTTCCAGCCACACTTTATTTACTTGTGCACAAGCAGAGCAGCACAGTCCCAGTTACTGAGCTACTCTGAAATTCCAATCAGAACCGTCAACTTTTTATGCAGATTTTAACCCTTGAAATAGTGCGCACTTTCTAATTTCTTATCATCAATACATACGTTCTCAAAAAATTAATATACAATTACAATAACAATGACACAAGTAAACCTACACGGTATTTAATTTTCAATATCAAGAACTTTGTAGTGTGTGTCATGGAATACCCATCCCAAAACATTGAATACGTCCAAGAATACCAATCAGGAACAGTGATGTGCGTCAATGAATGTATTAAGGTTGACGTGCTGTACAGCTATTCTAATCTTTGTCATACTGCAGTTTCCACATTGTGCTGTACAGCTATCTTAACCTTTGTCATACTGCAGCTTCCACAAAATACGTGTCTCTCTAGTTCCTTTTAGATATTTACCCTTTCCCCTTAAATATATCTACCGCTCTGGTAGATTAATTGCTGTTATAGATTGCACCGTGTGTGTAGGCGAGGAGTAGAGTCTGGAGGGGGAGTTGATAGGATTGCGGAGAAAGTGAAATAGGATTATCGATAATGAGTATGAGATGATCAGCATGGACCAGGTGGGCTGAAGGGGCTATTGCTGTGATCCTATTGCTGTGATCCATATTACACAGCATTTCTGTAAAACAACATCTTTGACTTTAAAATGTGAAATATGACAAGGACGTCATCCTCTAATTTGTTAAATTTGCACATATTTGCATAGAGGGACTACTGGTTATGCAGGAAGAATGGGCTTACTGCATCTACCCTCTGGTCATTCACTGACCTTAATCTTTGCTCTGTCTGAGTTACATACGCATTGCACAGATAGTGAGCAAACGAAACGTGTGAAAAGGAACTGCAGATGCTGGTTTAAACTGAAGATAGACACAAAAAGCTGGAGTAACTCAGCGGGACAGGCAGCATCTCCGGAGAGAAGGAATGGGTGAATTTTTAGTTCGAGACCCTTCTTCAGTCCTTGTTTAGTTTAGTTTAGAGATACAGCACAAAAACAGACCCTTTGCCAACCAGCCATTCCCATACACAAACACTATGCTACACACACTAGGGACAATTTACAATTTTACCAAGCCAATTAGCCTACAAACCTGTACGTCTTTGGAGTGTGGGTGGAAACGGGAGCACCCGGAGAAAACCGCAGCATTGAGCATAGAAGTTGGGAAGTCATGTTGCAGTTATAAGACATTGGTGAGGCTACATTTAGAGTATTGTGTTCAGTTTTGGTCAGCATGTTATAGGAAAGATGTTGTCAAGCTGGAACGAGGATGCTGCCAGGACTCGAGGGCCTGAGCTATGAGGAGAGGTTGAACAGGCTGCGACTATTCCTTGGAGTGCAAGAGGATGATAAGTGATCTTATAGAGGTGTACAAAATCATGATAGGAATAGATCAGGTAAATGCACAGAGTATTTTGCCCAGAGGAGAGGAATTGAGATCCAGAGGACATAGGTGTAAGGTGATGGGGAAAAGATTTAATCGTAACTTGACAGATAACTTTTTTACACAGAGGTTGGTGGGTATATGGATCGAGCTGCTGGAAGAAGTAGTTAAGGCAGGTACTATCATAACATTTAATAGACATTTGGACAGGTACATGGATAGGATAGATTTAGAGGGTTAAGTGCCAAGCGCAGGTGGGACTGGGGTAGATGGGGCATATTGATTGGTGTGGGCATGTTGGGCCAAGGGGCATGTTTCCACTCTCTAATTCTCTAGCGTAGCGTAATCTGGAAGGAAAACCTAATTGCATTGTAAACAAAGCTTCTGCCAAACCCATGCCAAGCTGCCACGGCAGATTCATAGCTGGCACTGACGCAGACAAAGACCAGAATGCCTAACCTCTCAGCAAGACCTGCCCACACACCACCCCTGTCCTTGCTGATTTACAATAATTCTAGCTTAGTCACTTCTCCAGTTCAAAATCTTTCTCATGTTTGTATTCAGATCTCCACATGATCATGACCTTGCCTTTGCCTGTAATGTTTTCAAACCTGCAACCCTTGGTGATCTGTGTGTTCCTTTATTTCTGGCTTCCAGGGTATGCCCCATTTCCATTGTCCTATCCATGTTGGCTGTGACTTTAGCTGCTGAAGCCTTAAGCTCAGGAATTGGCTCTCTCTGCTCCTTCAAAATCATTTCTTTAACTTAGCTTTTTATCATCTGATTTATTGGTATTGATATTGGTTTATTGTGTTCATGTGTACTGTGATACAGTGAAAAACATTGTTTTGTGTACAAAACAGGCAAGTCATACCATGCCTCAATGCAGTAGGTTGTGCAAAAGAAAAAATAAACAGTATAAACAGAGCTGAATATAGTGCTACTGCAACAGTGAAAGTGCAGATTAAAAATGTGCGAGGGCCTCTAAGAGGTGCATTGGTAGATCAAAGATACACCTTTAGCATAAGAGAGGTCTGTTCAACAGTTTCACAACAGTGGGGAAGAAGCTGTTCATGAATCTGGTTGCATGTACTTTCAAGCTTCTGCATTCTCTGCCCAATGGAGAGGACAGAAGAGGGAATGACCAGTGTTACGAGTGGTCCTTGATTATGTTAGCTGCTTTCCCGAGGCAGCATAATGTGTAGATGGGTGGAGGAAGGGGGATGAGAGTGGGAATGGGCGAAGGTGTGATTATCTGGGCTACATCCATAACTCTGTAATTTCATATGGTCTTGGACAGAGCAGTTGCCATGCCAACTTGCAATGTATCTAGATCGGATACTTTCCATGATGTATCGGTCAAAATTCATAACAGTCATTGGAAATGCCAAGTTAATGAAATGACTCCACATGGGGTATGTCAGGCTCCATCTGACAATGCCCTACGCAGTGCTTAGAGGACATTCCGATGCACTAAAAATACAATATTGTGATACAGTGAAAAACATTGTATCACAAAAATACAATACTGTGATACAGTGAACCTGTCAATTCCCGTAATAATACCTGTCAATGAGTGTAGAAGTTGGGAGTTCATGTTGCAGTATATACATGTTGGTATATAGATATACATTTGGTATATACATATGGTATATACATTTAGAGTATTGTGTTCTGTCTGGGCACCATGTCGTATAGAAGTTGGGATGTAATGTTAAAATTGTACAAGGCATTGGTGAGGCCAATTCTGGAGTATGGTGTACAATTTTGGTCGCCTAATTATAGGAAGGATGTCAACAAAATAGAGAGAGTACAGAGGAGATTTACTAGAATGTTGCCTGGGTTTCAGCAACTAAGTTACAGAGAAAGGTTGAACAAGTTAGGGCTTTATTCTTTGGAGCGCAGAAGGTTAAGGGGGGACTTGATAGAGGTTTTTAAAATGATGAGAGGGATAGACAGAGTTGACGTGGAAAAGCTTTTCCCACTGAGAGTAGGGAAGATTCAAACAAGGGGACATGACATGAGAATTAAGGGACTGAAGTTTAGGGGTAACATGAGGGGGAACTTCTTTACTCAGAGAGTGGTAGCTGTGTGGAATGAGCTTCCAGTGAAGGTGGTGGAGGCAGGTTCGTTTTTATCATTTAAAAATAAATTGGATAGTTATATGGATGGGAAGGGAATGGAGGGTTATGGTCTGAGCGCAGGTATATGGGACTAGGGGAGATTATGTGTTCGGCACGGACTAGAAGGGTTGAGATGGCCTGTTTCCGTGCTGTAATTGTTATATGGTTATATGGTTATATGGTAGGAAAGATGCTGTCATACTGGAAAGGGTGCAGGGAAGATTTACGAGGATATTGCCAGGACTTGGGGGCTTGAGCTATAGAGAGAGGATGAGGACTCTATTCCTAGTAGCACAGGAGGATGATGGGTGATCTTATAGAGCTGCACAAAACGGTGAGAACAATGTATTGGGTAAACGTACAGAGTCCCTTGCCCAGAATAGGGGAATGGAGAACCAGAGGTCATAGGTTTAAAGTGAGGGGGGAAAGATTTGATAGAAACCTGAGGGATAACTTTTTCGCACAAATGGTGGTGGATGTATGGAATGAGCTGCCAGAGGAGGTGGTTGAGGCAGGTTGTATTGCAACATTCAAAAAACATTTAGACAGGTACATGATAGGATAGATTTAGAGGGATATGGGCCAAATACAGGCAGTTGGGACTAGTATAGATGGGACATGTTGGTCAGTGTGAGCTTGTTGGGCTGAAGGGCCATTTCCACACTATGACTATGACTATGATTCCAACAGTAGGTGCTGCATCATGTGCTTATCAGGTGTGGAAGAAACAAGTTCTGAAACAGAACTGGGTTTATGTTCATTTTGTGTGAAAACTGCAAGGACCTAAGTTGGAGGAAATGTATTTTTAATTTGCATTTTATGGGTGACTGCGTGTTCAATCTTCAGGTGTAATTTAAACACATCCATGTGGATTTCTGCCTGACCTGTGATTAGATTTGCCAAATCATGCATTGCATCTACAAAACGTGTACTTATGCATATGATCAAGGTACTCACTTTCCATTACCGAGTCAGTGTGACTCAGTTAGTAACTCCTTGCTTTCTGAAGTAGAAGTCTGTACTTTCATATATTGGCCTGGAATTTAGTTTAATGATCTAGGTCAGAAGTACAAGGTGAGTAAGTGCCACATTATGTGGTGGTGCTCTGGTATCACCCTTTCCAGTAAACCGAGGAGGTGCATCCATTATGATGCACTCGAATAGTTGCACTATTTTACATCTTTATTACTTGTTATACTTGTGTATGGCCTGATTGCCCTCATGTATAGTATGATTTGACTGGATAGCATCTGTATCTCAGTATTAAATCAATACCTATACAAGGGGCAGTGGATCCCCCAGCAGTGTTCTAAGAGCAGTATTTTCCTTCCATTGACTTGGCCAATACTAACTATAAATCAATGGCATTAAAGCAGATCATTTACCAGAAAGAGATGCAAAGTGCTGGAGTGCCAATGTAGCACAGAGTGCGTACTTTTTGTAAACCAGCATCTGCAGTTCCTTGCTTGTATCATTTACTAGGACCTTGCTTTCCATAACTGGACAACCTCTCTTAATGATCGTCACTTCATTGGCTCAGAAGCATCTAGAGATAAGCTAAGAAGTAAGCAGCAAGCTGTACGTAATAACATTTATCTATTCTCTGGAGAGTTCATTGGAACTAGGGCGGCTGGACCCTTGGAATGTTCCTACAATGACATTTCTATGACTAAGCAGCACAAAAATCAATGACTGTCGCCTCAAGCAGGTTAATGGCAATTTTCTGTCATAGAATCATTCATCCATGCCGACCAATGGTTTACAACACTACCTACATGCCAGCTTCTGGCTACAGCCACTCCTCTGCTAATTTCATGACCTTGCTGTGATCTCCCATCCCCAGATCCTTAGCCCACTTAACACTAGTTTCCACCACCACTTTTGCAGTTCTTCTTGCTGCTTCTAGTCACACAGCACAGAAGTATTCCTTTAATCCCACCGTGCTGCATATCAAACTCCACTTACACCAGTTCAACACTAATCCCACTTTATTCTCTCCACATTTCCATCAACCGCCCCAGATTTTGCCAAATTGTCTAAATTGATGCATCAATCCGTACGGCTTTGGGACGCAGGAGGAAACTGGATCACCCTGATGAATCCTGGTCTTAGGGAACGCATGCAAAATCCATGCCAACTGTGCCAGAGGTCAGGATCGAACCTGAGTCTCTGGAGCTGTGAGCCAACAGCTCCACCAGCTGCTCTACTGTGTTGCCTCGAAGTTCAGGACCATTGGGCTGATTCTGCACTTAGTTGCTCACTAAATAAACAGCTTCCCGAAACCACAGGTTAGGCTGGTGTGGGTCTGAAGTATTATCTGGTCATGACTATTATGAATGGAAAGTTCCTCCTTGTGGGTCTAGAGTCTGTAATCAATATTCCTTGGGAGTGGTGCTCGGTATTAGCTCTATACTGTTGCCCAATTTCCTGTTCAATAAAAATGTTAAGTCAACTAGTGAAACGGAGATGGACACCAATGGTTTGGTTCCTTGGAATGGATAAACTTGCTTTTCAGGGCCTGGCTGAGGGATGAGTAAGCAGGAACACAGGCAATGGAGAATCAACTTCCTGCTTCACCCTCATAGAACAATAACATGGAACAGTACAGCACATGAACAGGCCCTTTAGCCTACAATATCCGTATCAAACATGATGCCAAGTTAAACTAATCTTTGCCTGATGTGACACATATCCCTCTGTTCACTATCTGTAAAGTAAACAATAGGGTTTCAGGTAAAGAGAGAAGAGGAGGAGTGAAATGGAGAGCTAGAGGGAGGGATGTGGGTGGGATTCAGAGGTAGGGGAAAGGGAGGGAGATAAAAGGGAATTTGGAGATTTGTGGATGGGAGATGGGTGCATGACAGAGGAAAAAGGTGATTAGGGGGGTGTGAGGTGATGAGAGAAAGATTAAGCAGTGATCTTGTAATTCTATGGGGGTATATCAGGGGAGATGTTGAGATATTTCCACATGTGGGAGTATTTTGAATGTGAAGACATAGTTACTAGACTTCGGGAGCAATCGGGAGCTCAGCGATGTAGTAGTATCATCTCGCAGTGGCTGGTAAATCTCTGAATTTCACTATCCCAGTGGCTTGTGGAGGTTGGATCTGTGGAAGTATTTAAAGAGGAGGCAGGAACATTTTTGAAATATCGAGGAATTGATAGCTATGAGGAACTGGCACAGAAGAAGAGTTGAGGCCTGAGGCAGATTAGACATGGTCACAGTGAATGGACAGGCAGGCTTGAGGGACTGAGTGGCCTATTCGTGCTCTGGTTTTTGAATGCATTTCGAATTTGAATGCATTTGAATGCATTTCGTTGTCTCTGTACTGTACACTGACAATGACAATTAAAATTGAATCTGAATCTGAATCTGAATCTGAATGTTTTTATGTTCTTATCTACTCTGCTATTTTTGTTTAGAAAGGTTTTGGTGGGTATGAAGGAACCATAAATTTAATTGATTAAAGATGCTGATTGTAGCTTTAAATGTTCTATTCAATCTTCACACCAGAGGTAATTTAGTTAATGGTCGTCAGTTAACCAACCAGCCATGTGTAGACTGGAACTGCCGATATACTGAAGAATGCACAAAGTGCTGGAGTAACTCAGTGGGTCAGGCAGCATCGCTGGAGAAAAAGGATGGGTGATGTTTAGGATCGGGCACCTTCGTCAGACATTACTAGGGTCCTGATCTGAAACGCCACCCATCCTTTTTGTCCAGAGATGCTCCCTGACCCACTGAGTTACTCCAGCATTTTGTGTCTATCTTTTGTAACCAACCAACCATTAAGTCTTTGGAATATGGTAGGAAGCTGGAGTACCTGGAAGAAAACTACACAGTCATAGGAAGAACATGTGACCTACACACATCCAGCGCCCGAGGCCAGAAATGAAGGTGCGACACTGCAGCTGGGAGCAGCAGCATTAACCACTACACCACTGTGTCATCCACTCTCTATGTCAGTCTTGGACCTGAAACATTGATTCTGTTTCTCTTTCCACAAATGCTGCCTGACCTACTGAGTGCTTCCAATATTTTCTGGTTTACATAGATATTTTTGTATATGGTTTATAGACAGATATTGGAGTCTGTACATGGGCTGGAATATCCGAGGTGCAGGGAGATGAGCAAAACAAGGAATGTTAGCCAGGAGACTTAGAAAACTCCCTTTCCATTAAATTACTGTCAGTTGACTATTTGGTGCAAAGAGACATGTAATGGGGCCCCAATCTCATGTGTCATGGGTACATTTGCTGTTCCATGCTGCATCTTTTGCCCAACACCATTTATAATCACAAACCATTCTAACCCTTTGTCCCATTTCTTCAAAATATTTTGATCTCCTCATATCCTTAATATGCTTGCCTAATTTGCCAAAGATGTAGCCGTTAATACAATGAGAGAGAGGAGATAAGTAAGAGGACCTCAGGAGTAACTGTGTTCACTCAGAAGGTAACTCTGTATCTGGAATGAGCTGCCAGAGGAAGCTACAAAAACAGATACTGTTGAAAGTCATTTGTACAGAAATATGGATAGGAAGGGCTCATGGGGTTATGTGCCAGATGCGGGCAAATAGGACTAGCCCTGAATGCCAACTTGGTCAGTATGCACAAGGTGAGCCGAAGGGCCTGTTTCCGTGCTGTGTAACTCAACAACTCTAACCTTCCCATCTGGACCCCAGTTCCAGATTGGCATCATCCCTGAGTTTACCCTACTCCCGAATTTATATAACATATAACATATAACAATTACAGCACGGAAACAGGCCATCTTGGCCCTACAAGTCCGTGCCGAACACATTTTTTTCCCCTTAGTCCCACCTGCCTGCACTCATACCATAACCCTCCATTCCCTTCTCATCCATATGCCTATCCAATTTATTTTTAAATGATACCAATGAACCTGCCTCCACCATTTCCACTGGAATCTCATTCCACACCGCTACCACTCTCTGAGTAAAGAAGTTCCCCCTCATATTACCCCTAAACTTCTGTCCCTTAATTCTGAAGTCATGTCCTCTTGTTTGAATCCTCCCTATTCTCAAAGGGAAAAGCTTGTCCACATCAACTCTGTCTATCCCTCTCATCATTTTAAAGACCTCTATCAAGTCCCCCCTCAACCTTCTGCGCTCCAGAGAATAAAGACCTAACTTATTCAACCTATCTCTGTAACTTAGTTGTTGAAACCCAGGCAACATTCTAGTAAATCTCCTCTGTACTCTCTCTATTTTGTTGACATCCTTCCTATAATTGGGTGACCAAAATTGTACACCATACTCCAGATTTGGTCTCACCAATGCCTTGTACAATTTTAACATTACATCCCAGCTTCTATACTCAATGCTCTGATTTATAAAGGCTAGCATACCAAAAACTTTCTTTACCACCCTATCTATATGAGATTCCACCTTCAAGGAACTATGCACGGTTATACCCAGATCCCTCTGTTCAACTGTATTCTTCAATTCCCTACCATTTACCATGTACGTCCTATTTTGATTTGTCCAAATTTCCTGATTTGATTTTATTAAAGATGATCCAATACTCAAGATTGGGATGCTGCTGACCCGCTGAGTTACTACAGGACTTCGTGTTCTACCCAAGATTCTACCATCTGCAGTTACTTGTGGTCGAGATCCTATATTTTATTGTCTCATGTGATCACACATTCGGCCAACTCAACTTTCGAGAGCAAATCTGGAAACGTGAGATTTTCTCTGAGACGTTCGTGGTAGTGGGGAAGACGGGGGAAGAAATGCTCAGCAGGTCATGCACCACGCGTGGAGAGAGAACCCGAGTTAATATTCCGTAGTCTGAAGAAGGGTCTCGACCTGAAACGTCACCCATTCCTTCTCTCCAGAGAAGCTGCGTCCCGATGAATTACGCCAGCATTTTGTGTCTACCTTAAAAATTCGGACCTTTCGCGGAGGGACGGTATAGAGGGGAGGGACCCCTTACGGGGAGACGCTATAGGTACTGGAAATCTGTAAGGAAAATGCATTGGGGCAGGCAATATGTGTGGTTGGAACGCCCAGTGAGTTAGAAGGGAAGGGAGGTGGCGGTGGCTTCATTAAGCGTCAGTGCAAAATCACCGTGGGTCATTTGCACACCGCAAGCTCCAAGGGTAGAAGTGAACTTGGGAGGACCGTGATCGCGGAGCTGATGTGAATCGCAGCAGGGAACAACAGTGATTGTGGTGGGGAAAGAAAATCGCGGAGCATCGCTGTCGCAACCCAAAAGCCAGCGAAGGTGGGAGAAAAGGCTGCTTTGTCGATGTTGTAATCGAGAGGGGCTGAGTTGGGGGTGGTCGAAGGGGTGGGAGAGCTGGAGTCTGAAACGTCCCATTCTGCTCTAGCCCCGCGTACCTATCGGAGGAAGAGACCCCTCCCGCGTTCAGAAGGGAGAGGCTGGGCAATTAGTGTTGATCAGAATTTGGACACTGGCCGGCGTGGGCTGCGAACTCGCCGCTGGCAAAACCGAGAAGGTTTCCGTCTGTGCGCGCACGCTCGAATCGCCTCTCCCCGGCGAACTGGCCCAACAGCTCACGGCGTGTTTACTCCACCCGTGAACAAGGACAACGAGGCAGTGAGTTTCATTGGGCTTCATGTCCTTCCTCCCCCCCCCCCCCCCCCCGTCTCTTTAAAAAAAAAAGTTAGTTTCTGTATGCGGGAACATTGCGTTGGATCTGGTGTCATCAGGGTGTGATGTGACTCTCTCCGCTCTCTCTCACAGAGCGCGGAAGCCAGCGCTCAACGAGGGGTGAAACTAATCCGTAGAATGCCGTTCAAGAATCTCCCCAGCTCCGAGAATTTCATATAGACCCAGGTAAGAGACTCGGGGTTAACAACAGCATATTGATGATGGCATTCGTCGTGGGTTTACATTTAATACTCCACATCTAGTTACAATTAAACTATTGTTAAACGGGTGTTCTTCAACTTGAAGACACGACCATATACACACGGTGAACTTTATTTTTTCCCGTTTATTATATTGTTTACGGTGAATTGTGTTTGCATACTCTGCTGTGCTGCTGCAAGTAAGGTTCTCGTTATTCTATCTGGGACAAATGACAATAAAACGCTCTTGACCTTTCTTGACTCAAGACTGACTACTTCAAGGTGCTGGAATCTGGAGCAGAACAAAACCCGCTTAACTTTGGGAGGTACTCAGCGGGTCGATCAGCATCCAGGGTGGTCGGTCTATTAGATCCAGACTTGCACCAGGATCCACGGATACTGTCTGACCCGCTGTGTACTTCCAGCAGTTTGTTTTACTTTGTTTTTAAATTAAACGATAGGAATGAAATCCATAGCAAGCGTTGAGGCTTGTGATGCTCTTTAATTCTTTTGTTCGTTTTATGTTGACTTGGAAGGTTTTTTTGCGCAACATAGAAAACTAGGTGCAAGAGTAGGCCATTCGGCCCTTCGAGCCAGCACCACCATTCAATATGATCATGGCTGATCATTTAAAATCAGTACTCCGTTCCTGCTTTCCCCTCCATATCCCTTGAACCCTTAACCCTAAGAGCTAAATCGAACTCCCTCTTGAAAACATCCAGTGAATTGGCCTCCACTGCCTTCTGTGGCAGAAAATTCCACAGATGCACAGATGTGCTTTATTTACTGGGGTTTGTTCACCCCCCTCGGTCGCTCCTATTCCTTCGTTCATACTTCAATCCATGTAGCTGGTGATGGAAGAGGCGAGATACCCCCACACCCCCCGTCTTTCGACACCGCTACAGCGGAGTTGAAATCGGCTGTTGGTCGGTTGGAAAGTTCACCCAGAACTCATTGAACCTCACGCGTTCAACATGTCCGCGGTGTGAACGGGACGGGGAAGAGAGGGTTATGGTTTAACGAGGATTTTTGGATCAAACTTTTGCCCGAAGATTAGTTGAAGTGGAAACACCAGGCTCTGTGCAGGCACGGTTTGTGGATCCTGGTGCAAGTCTGGATCTAATAGACTCTGGAAACTGACACTTGCAAACAAGTGTCCGGGTGTGTCTCTCTATTCGTTATCCCGGTTGCAACTTGCAGAGAATCGCTGCAAACTTACAAACGATTTCTGAGTCATCGCATCGTGACTAATGTATTACAGAGGAATGGGTTCCCTCAGTTAATCAATCACACCCCACACCACTCCAAGTCGCTGCGGTGTAAGGTCTCAGAGTTGTTGGATAATATTTTAACGTTGGGTTCAGTTGTACTTCGAGTACCTGCGACACGCAGTCTCTGGGGAGGCTTTCCGAGCGCTCTGGTTTAAATTATACTCGCATTCAGTGCTGGCACGACTACATTGGTCCGATTTCTTCTTGGCTCCTGTAGAAATTGTTCCTCTCGACAGTGAGATCATAAGCCCTTTTGTTGTGAACGGGCGAGGGCCAGATGGAATCTTTAAAATGAGTAGGAAAGCGTTTGAATCTCAGTCTTAGTGTGCAAGGCTGCATGTGCAAGTAAGGGAAGCGCCATTCCAGCCAATTCCATTCTCTGTCCGAGCATCTGGGACTCACTCTCCTTCCTCGCGTAGCTATCTGTGTGCATATGTTTGGTATGGGTTATGTTTTTGTAGATATAACACATCTGATACACTGGACGGCTCGCTTGTAGTTTAGTTTAGAGATACAGCGCGGAATCGCTGGTCCCCACACATTAACACTATCCCCAGGGACAATTTTTACATTTGCCAAGCCAATTAACCTACAAACCTGTAGGTCTTTGAAGTGTGCGAAGAAACGGAAGATCTCGGAGAACGCAGGTCACGGGGAGAACGTACAAACTCCGTTTTTATAAACAACACCCGTAGTCAGGATCGAACCCGGGACTCCTGCGCTGCATTCGCTGTAAGGCAGCAACTCTACCGCTGCGCCACTGTGACCATGGTTGTAATCATGTATATTGTCTTTCCGCTGACTGGTTAGCACGCAACAAAAGTTTTTCACTACCTCGGTACCCGTGACAATAAACTAAACTGAACTGAAAAAGGGTCTCCACCCAAAACGTCACCTATTCCCTTTATCCAGAGATGCTGCCTGACCTACTGAGTTAATCCAGCATTTTGTTTCTATCTTTGGTGTAAACCAGCATCTGTAGTTCCTTCTTACACACCAATACTGTACCAAGGGAAGATAGTCACTACATGCTGGAGTAATTCAGCGGGTCAGGCAGCATCCGTAGAGAAAAGGAATACGTGACATTTCAGGTCCAGCCCCTTCTTCAGACTTCTGGACCTGTAACGTCACCTTAGTTCCTTAGTCACAGTGATACAGTATGGAAACAGGCCCTTCGGCCCAACTCGCCCACACCGGCCAACAATGTCCCAGCTACATTACTCCCACTTACATGCTCTTGGTCCATATCCCTCCAAACCTGTCCTATCCATGTACCTGTCTAACTGTTTCTTAAACGATGGGATAGTCCCAGCCTCAACTACCGCCTCTGGCAGCTTGTTCCATACGCCCACCACCCGTGGTATGAAAAAGTTACCACTTGGATTCCTATTAAATAATTTCCCCTCCAACTTGACCCTATGTCCTCTGGTCCTCGATTCCCCTACTCTGGGCAAAAGACTCTGTGCATCTACCCGATTTATTCCTCTTATGATTTTGTATACCTCTATAAACTCTCCCCTCATCCTCCTTCGCTCCATGGAATAGAGACTGAGACTACTCAACCTCTCCCTAAAGCTTACACCCTCTAGTCTTGGCAACATCCTCATATCGTATTTTTTAAATTTTTGTCTAGTTAAATGTAGTTGTTCGTGTTTTTTTTTAATACTGTTTTTAACTGTGTATATGTGGGGGGCGAGGGGGAGGGAGAAACTTTAAAAATCTCTTCCCTGCATGGGAGACCCAACCTTTTACCTGTCGTTGGGGCCTAGCACCGTGGAGCGGCCACCAACCGGAATGACCTGGGGGCTCCAGTCGCGGAGCCTGCGGAGCTGCGGACTTGCCATCGTGGGACTGGCCGGCCTCGGAGCATGGGGAGCGGTGGTGGCTCGTTGCTGCGACTCGACACCGGGGCTTTTAGGCTCCAGCTGCAGGCCGCTGGACTGTGACATCGGGAGCTCGCAGGTCAGGGTGGGAGACTGATTTTCGGAGCTCCCACAATGCAACTTCTCCCCCCGTGTCGCGAGGTAGGAACGACCCAGAGCGGGGCCGTACATCGCCCGGTGTGGTTTTAATGGCCATGGGACATTCCAACGCCCACCGGGGGCTCTAACTTTGTGACTTTTAGACCTGGAGCGGGGCCGTACATGGCGCGGCCTTAAATGGCCGTGGGACTTACCCTGGGGCTTCAACATCGGGAGAAAAAATGGTGCAGGGGAGAGAAAAGATTTTGCCTTCCATCACAGTGAGGAGGAGATTCACTGTGATGGATGATTGTGTGAATTGAATTGTTTGTGTGTCTTGTAGGAATTGTTTTGTTTGTATGGCTGTAGAAACGGAGTTACGTTTGAGCCTCACTGAGGTTCAAATGACATGGAATAAATATTGAATTGAATTGAATTGAATTTGCACTTTCTCTGTAACTGTAATGCTATAACACTATATTCTGCTCACAGGTATTTTTTTCTCTTTGTACTACACGTTCTACTTGTGTACCGCATGATTCTACTCCTATCGAATCATTTGCCTGGATAGCACACATACAAAGCTTTTCACTGCATCTCAGTACATTTGACGATAATTAACATATCATCAGTAATGCCTGGTCTATGACGGGGGATAAAATATCCCAGTGTATTATTTGGAAGAACTGGTGAGTTGGTATCCTTCCCAATAGACCTACAACTAACATCGCTGAGAAATGTTTCCTGATTGTGATATGTGTGCTTTCTGGAGAGATTGTTCACCGCTAATTGCAATTTCTATTCATACCTTGCAACAGTGAAAATATTTTAAAGTATGCCATTAGAGTCATTGGGTTGTACAGCATGGTAACAGGCTCTTCAGCTTGACTTGTCCATGGCCATCTATACTAGTCCTGTTTGCTAGCATTTGACCATATCCTTCGATTTTCCTATCTATACCTGTCAAAATATCTTCTAAATATTGTTATTGTCCCTGTCTCCAGTTAAATTCTGGGGAGGGTGGAAGGGATTTTATTCTGACCAGGTGTCATAGAAACCACAAACAAAATATATATACACAAGCACTATGTGCAGAAGGCTTAAATTCAACTACCGACTGAATTTAATGAGAAATGTTAGGTGGAACTACAGCAGGGATGGATGGATGAATCCTGCAGCATTGAAACAAGCTGTGGAGTTTGTCCATGTTTATTCTGCAGAGGTTACCTGATATCCCTCAGTTTGTTCCTAATGTTCCTCAATTCCTAGGTAGTTTATTCACTTCTGGATTTGAATTCAACAAGTTCACATTCTTAGACACAGTGCCGGAATAACTCAGCGAGCCAGGCAACATCTCTGGAGAAAATGGATGTGACATTCCGGGTTGGGAGCCTTCTTCAGCCTCAAAGATTAGCGTTCATAGCTGCCAACGCTAGTCCCATTTGCCTGCTTTTGACTCGTATCCCTCTAAACAGGAATCACAGAGGGGGAAGCAGTGATAGAGGGTCTCAAAGGAAAACTTCTTCAACGTTAGCATACCATGAGGAGATTTCTCAGTGGAGCTGTCAAAATGTAGAATCAAGGAACTGGAGATATTGGTTTACAAACAAAGATACAAATTGTTGGAGTAGCTCAGAGGGTCAGGCAGTTTCCCTGGAGAACATGGATAGGTGATGTTTCAGTTTGGAGCCATCTGCAGACTTAAGTTAAAATGAAGAAGCAAGGAATTGCAGATGCTGAACAGTCAAAAGATAGAAACAAGGAACTGCAAGTGGTAGTTAGTCACAATGTAGAAACCAGGAACCACAGGTTCCAGTTAGTCATCAGTCAAAACTTAGAAATATGGAACTGCAAATGCTAGTTAGTCAAAATACAGAATTGTAGTCTGAAGTAGGGTCCCGACTTGAATCATCACCAATCAATGTTTTCTAAAGATGCACCTTGGCCTTACTTAAGCATTTTGTGCGTTTTTTGCAAACCAGCATTTGCAGTTCCTTGTTTCTACAAGTTCACATTCTTGCTGTCTTCCGTATGTGGAGGTAATGGTTTTTGTTCTGCTTGAAGTATCCAGTGAGTTGGTTTTTCACAATGCATTCGTGCTGCACTTTGTTTTGTAGGTAAGAGATTAAGGAAGTGAGAGGAGATGCAGAAACTCTTGGTTCTGTGTCCTGATCTGGCTCTGGGATGTGAAGAAGATTTCTTTCCGAGCATTCATCTCCCCTCTGCAAATTATTTACTCCCCAGCTCTCTTGAGAGTCACACACATTCGCTGTGTCTCTCTCCTTTGTAATCTCTCCCAAGAGCTCATTTTAGGTTAGTTTATTAATGTCACACATATTGAGGTATAATGAAAAGCTTTTTGTTGTGTGCTATCCAGTCAGCGAAAAGACTCCACCTGATTAAGACTCCCCCCATCAAGCTGGTCACAGTGTACAGATACAGGATAAAGGGTGCAAGAAAAAGTCCATTAAAATTCAATTTCTCCCAGATTTTTGTGTCTTTTCCATTTTATGTTAGCTGTACATCTGAGATCTGCTTAAGGTAGCTCTGCTTGCTCTTCTGGGTCCTGGGCTCTGGAATTTCCTTCATACATTGCTCTACCTCTATGTCTCTCTCCCCCACTAAGACACTCGTTTAAGCCCTTCTCTTTGACTAAGCTTTGGGAAACTTAACACCCTCCTGTATAGATCAGTGTAAAAACTCTCATGGGGCCTTACCTCTCAGAAGCAGGCTTATTGACTCACTGAATCCACACTGACAATCAATGACACATTTGCACTACTCCTGCACTGATGCCATTTTTTTTATTACCCTGTCGCATTCTCATCAACCCACTCCAGATCGAACCACTCACCTACACACCAGGGTCAATTTAGCATGGGCAATTAACCTAGTAGCCTGCATGTCCTTCGCATGTGGGAAGAAACTGGAACACCTGGGATCACTGGAAGAATGTGCACACTCCACACAGTCAGTGCCCAAGATCAGGTTCGAATCACTGGAGGTGTGAGATTGCAGCTCTACTACTGCGTCACTCTGCTACTCCCAAGTGCAGTGAAATGCTGGGGAGGGGTAGAGGGCATTTTATTCATATTAAAGGTGCTACTCAAATGAAAGTTGTCAGTGAGGATGAAGCGAACAGAGCAAAAATTGTGAGGAGAGTTTGAAAAAACTGGATCAGCATCCCACTGAGTAATTGATTCATGGCGAGAAGAGACGTCTTCCCCTAGCTCGGTGGCTGAATGAAGGTGAATAGCCTTAAAATTACAGTGGGATGGTATAGGTATGATGTCAGGAAGAGCATCCTGCGGGGCAGTGGAAATCTGGACCACAAAAAGCTGGTGGGGCCGTTGGAGTTGTGGGGTGGGACACCTTGGCATGGGATGCTCTTGGGGAAAGGGAGTATTCGTCAGGCTGAAGAAGAGTCGTGACTCGAAGCTTCATCTGTCCACTTCCCTCTGCAAATGCTGCCTGACCTGCTGAGTTCCTCCAGGAGTTTGTATTTTTGCTCAGGATTCCAGCATCTTTACCACTTGTGTCCGTTTGGCAAGGGGATTGACAACATATAGGCCACCTAACAGCAGTAGTGGAGTTGGGGATGGCATCAAACATGAAATTAGAAATGTGTGCAACAAAGGTAAAACAATTATAATGGGTGACTTCAAACTACATATAGATTGGGTGAATCAAATTGGCTGAGGAAGAGGATTTCTTGGAATGTATGCGGGATAGTCTTCTAAACCAACATGTAGAGGAACCAACGAGAGAGCAGGCTATTCTAGACTGTGTATTGAATAATGAGGAAGGGTTTGTTAGCAGTCTTGTTGTGAGTGGCCCCTTGGGCAAGAGTGACCATATATGGTTGAGTTCTTCATTAGGATGGAGAGTGACATAGTTAATTCAGAAACAAGGGTTCTGAACTTAAAGAAAGGTAACTTTGAGGGTATGAGAAGTGAATTGGCCAAGATAGACTGGCAATTGATTCTTAAAGGGTTGACGGTGGATATGCATTGGAAAGCATTTAAAGCAATTAAAGAACTACAGCAATTGTTCATCCCAGTTTGGCAAACTTAAAGCACACGGTATTGGGGGTTCAGTATTGATGTGGATAGAGAACTGGCTGGAATACAGGAAGCAAAGAGTAGGCGTAAATGGGTCCTTTTCAGAATGCCAGGCAGTGACTGGTGGGATACCGCAAGGCTCACTTCTGGGACCCCAATTATTTACAATATATATTAATGATTTGGGCGAGGGAATTGAATGCAACATCTCCAAGTTTGCAGATGACACGAAGCTGGGGGGCAGTGTTAGCTGTGAGGAGGATGCTAGGAGTCTGCAAGGTGACTTGGATAGGTTGGGTGAGTGGGCAAATGCATGGCAGATGCAGTATAATGTGGATAAATGTGAGGTTATGCACTTTGTTGTCAAGAACAGGAAAGTAGACTATTATCTGAATGGTGGCCGATTAGGAAAAGGGGAGATGCAACAACCATATAATAACCATATAACAATTACAGCACGGAAACAGGCCATCTCGACCCTTCTAGTCCGTGCCAAACACATAATCTCCCCTAGTCCCATATACCTGCGCTCAGACCATAACCCTCCATTCCCTTCCCATCCATATAACTATCCAATTTATTTTTAAATGATAAAAACGAACCTGCCTCCACCACCTTCAATGGAAGCTCATTCCACACAGCTACCACTCTCTGAGTAAAGAAGTTCCCCCTCATGTTACCCCTAAACTTCAGTCCCTTAATTCTCATGTCATGCCCCCTTGTTTGAATCTTCCCTACTCTCAGTGGGAAAAGCTTTTCCATGTCAACTCTGTCTATCCCTCTCATCATTTTAAAAACCTCTATCAAGTCCCCCCTTAACCTTCTGCGCTCCAAAGAATAAAGCCCTAACTTGTTCAACCTTTCTCTGTAACTTAGTTGCTGAAACCCAGGCAACATTCTAGTAAATCTCCTCTGTACTCTCTCTATTTTGTTGACAAAATGACCTGGGTGTCATGGTACACCAGTCATTGAAAGTAGGCATGAAGGTGCAGCAGGCAGTGAAGAAAGTGAATGGTATGTATCATTCATAGCATAAGGATTTGAGTATAGGAGCAGGGAGGTTCTACTGCAGTTGTACAGGGCCTTGGTGAGACCACACCTGGAGTATTGCGTTCAGCTTTGGTCTCCTAATCTGAGGAAAGACATTCTTGCCATAGAGGGAGTACAGAGAAGGTTCACCAGACTGATTCCTGGGATGGCAGGACTTTCATATGAAGAAAGACTGGATAGACGCAGCTTGTACTCGCTAGAATTTAGAAGATTGAGGGGGGATCTTATAGAAACTTACAAAATTCTTAAGGGGTTGGACAGGCTAGATGCAGGAAGATTGTTCCCGATGTTGGGGAAGTTCAGAACAAGGGGTCACAGTTTAAGGATAAGGGGGAAGTCTTTTAGGACCGAGATGAGAAAAACATGTTTTCCCACACAGTGAGTGGTGAATCTGTGTGGAATTCTCTGCCACAGAAAGTAGTTGAGGCCAGTTCATTGGCTATATTTAAGAGGGAGTTAGATGTGGCCCTTGTGGCTAAAGGGATTAGGGCGTATGGAGAGAAGGCAGGTACAG
The DNA here is from genome assembly GCF_028641065.1 of Leucoraja erinaceus. NCBI lineage: Eukaryota > Metazoa > Chordata > Chondrichthyes > Rajiformes > Rajidae > Leucoraja > Leucoraja erinaceus. The sequence continues at coordinate 20,960,424 of NC_073384.1, read as the reverse complement.
GATACTGAATTGGATGATCAGCCATGAATACGATTCATATTGAATGGCAGTGCAGGCTCGAAGGGCTGAATGGCCTACTTCTGCACCTATTTTCTATGTTTTTATGTTTCTATACGGTTTCAAGGTCAAGGTCAGGTGATTGTCACATGTACCAGTTGAGGTACAGTGATATAGAGTCAAGAGAATTCATTCATGGCTGAATGGAAAAGAGTGAATGGCTGAATAGCTTATTCCTGTTCTCCATTACAATCTGGAGAGAAGCTGGCAATGAACAATGTCTAGGAAGGAACGGAAGGTTGCTAGTTTAGACCGAATATAGACACAAAATGTTGGAGCAACGCAGCGGTACAGGCAGCATCTCTGATTTTAAGGGAGAACGAATGGCTGATGTTTCAGGTCGAGGCCTTCGTCAGTTCTTCAGACTCTGTCTGACAACAAGGTCTGATGGATGGCTTGTTCACCTTGGAAGACCTGCATGGCTTTCCCCGATGTGGGAATTCAGAGAACTTTGACCTTCATTGACTACATATTCGAACCTGGACGGCTATTAAAATGATGCCCTCCACAACCATGTGACCATTCCCACTCAGGAGTTCAACCACCCCCTAATTTTCACCGACATCCTGACTTTGACGTGGCTCATTGTTCCTTCATCTTTGCTGGGTCAAAATCCTGGAACCCTGGAACTAATAGCAACGTGGGAAGCCAGCAATGGTTCAAGGGGGAAGGGTCTCATCCTTCTCAAGGGCAATTAAGATGAGGAATATACAAAGACCTTGCTTTCAACACCCACATCCCCAAACCAGTATTTTGAACAATATCTAGTATTGAAAGAGCAGGACTCTGTACATCACTGCTGGACTCTGCTGCCAATTAGCCTGAGGTCAGTTTGCAATGTTAAAGAAAGACTTGTATTATATATCTCCCCATTCATAATCTCAGAATGTCCCAAAGTGCTTGACAGCCAACTGTTGAGGCACGGCTATTGCTGAAATATGGGTAAACTAGCAGCCCAGTTACCCGTAGCAACATTATCCAAACACTAATTAAACAAATGACCGAATAATACGACTGGATACTGATGACGGAAGGATTGGCGAGTATTGAGGAGAATTCCCTTGCTGTTCTTCACAATGGTACAGTGGGATCTATTTTGTGTACCCAAGATGGCAGACGGGAGACCCCATTCGGAATTTGGTTTAGTTTAGTTTAGTTTAGTTTAGTTTAGAGATGGAGTGCAGAAACATGCCCTTTAGCCTACCGAGTCCTCGCCAACCAGGATCCCTGTACACTAGCCCTATCCTACACATTAGGGACAATGAAAATGTTTTACCGCAGCCAATTAACCTACAAACCTGTACGTCTTTCGAATATGGGAGGAAACCACAGTTTACGAAGAGTATGTTTCTCCATTACTGCCTCCAGCAGTGTACCTCAGATTATAACCATCCTCCAGGTGAAAAAAAGTTCTTCCTTAGACCTCTCAGAAGCTCTTCCCCCAATTCCCAAACCTAGGTCCTCTAGTTTTTTGGATTGGATTGGATTGGATTCCTTTATTGTCATTCAGACCTTTCGGTCTGAACAAAATTTCGTTGCCTGCAGTCATACATGTAATAATAAATAACAAAACATACAATAAACACAGATTAACATCCACCACAGTGAGTTCACCAGGCACCTCCTCACTGTGATGGAGGCAAAAGTCTTAAGGTCTCTGTCTCTTCCCTCCTTGTTCTCCCTCTGCGCTGTGACGATCCAGGCTTCCATTGTTGTGACCCCGCCGGATGATGAGTAAGTCCCGCGGCTCAACCGAGCTCCGCGAACGGGCCGGTTCAAGCTCCGTGGCCCGGGGTGGTCGAAGCTGCCGCCCTCCAGTCCAGCGGACGCAGCTGTAGTTGCGGGAGTTCCGGAAAAACAGGTCACCAACCTGTGACCTGCGAGCTCCCGACGATGTTGTAAAGTAGCCCGCGGCCGAGCCCCGAATTCAGGTCGCCGCCGCCTCAGCCCCGAAGCCCTGCTCTGTGCTTTTCTGCTCTGTGGTGAACCTTCCTAATATATACCCTATCCATGTCCTTTTTTAAATTTTGTATACCTCTCTATCAAGATAGTCAAGAGTGTTTAATTGTCATTGCCGGAAAACAGAACACTTGCTGTAGTTTAAAAAGCCCATAAATACAACACACAAATATAATAACCAAAACAAATGATAAATTAATAAACATAATATTTATGCTAAAAATAAATGGTCCATAGTGCAACAAAGACATACTCCATAGAAGTTCATACTTCTGGTTAATGTGTGGCGTTCAAGAGCCTGACGGTTGTTGGGTAGAAGCTATTCTTGAATCTCATGGTCACAGTTTTCAGTCTTCTGTACCCTTTTCCAGATGGTAGGAGCAAAATGAGAATGTGGCTCAAGTGGTGTAGGTCTTTGATGATATCAGCTGTTGTTTTGAGGCAGTGCCCTCTATAGAAACATAGAAACATAGAAATTAGGTGCAGGAGTAGGCCATTCGGCCCTTCGAGCCTGCACCACCATTCAATATGATCATGGCTGATCATCCAACTCAGTATCCCGTACCTGCCTTCTCTCCATACCCCCTAATCCCCTTAGCCACAAGGGCCACATCTAACTCCCTCTTAAATATAGCTATGGATCCCTTCGATGGTGGGGAGGTCAGTACCTGTGATGGAGCAGATAGTATCCACCATTCTCTGTAATCTCCTTCATTACTGGGTGTTCGAGTTGCCAGACTAGGCAACTAATTATTTAATTAGTGTTTCGATAAAGTTGTGACAGGTAACTGGGCTGCTATTTTACCCATATTTCAGCAGAGTCAGAGTACACCTGTGGAAATTCAATAGAGTATTTGTTGATATACTGATTCTCCTCAATCTTTTAAGGAAGTAGAGGCATTGTTGAGCTCCCAACTTAGCCGGGTCCAATCAATCTTCAGGGCCACTTGATCTAACTCCCTCTTAAATATAAAGATAGATCTGTGGATCCCAGCTTCGAACATGGTGGGTCTTGCAGAGATCTCCAGTATAGGTGATGGTTCAGCAATGGAGTGGATAGTATCCACCATTCTCTGTTGATCTATTGTGGCCTTCAAATTACTGGGCCCTGACTTGAGGGGTTGAAATGCCCATACTAGGCACCACAGACATTATTTACCGGTCAGTGTTTCGATAAATCATTGTGACCATGCTCTACCTCAATACATCTGCTATATGAGGGAGTTTCCCTGTGATTGTGCTTTGGGAAAGTGGAGAGGGAGGTGGGGAAGAGAGCTGTAAGCAGTTCTTGTAGTGCAGAGAGTTGTGGAAGCAGCCCAGTCCATGAATGTTTTTGTGTGATGGCCTGGGCTGCGTGCACAACTCTGCAATTTCTTGTGGTCTTGGGCGAAGCAATTGCCAAACCAGGTTGTGATATATCTTGATAGGGTGCTTTGTAGAGTGCAACTGTAGAAATCGGTAAGAATCATTGGAGAAATACTGACTGTTCTTTAAAATCCTCATTATGATCTAAACTTTAAAATAACTTGAAGTGATTCTGAAACTAATTTTGCACTGTTCTGTCACTGTTTCCAAGGAAAAATAGAGACCATGGAGAATTACCAATGATGTTTCCAGGAGTGATAGGTATGCCCTTATAGTGCTTAACTGGAGCTGTTTACTTTGGAAGAGAGGAGGCTGTGACCTATCCCAAGAACTTTATATAATTGTGACGAGATTTAATGGGATAGGCTCAGGGAAAGCACTTCCATTTTGTGAAGGAGATCAGAAGTGAGTGGCATCGTTAAGAGAAGGTCTCCAGTAAATATATGAAGGAGTCTAGGAGAAATCGCTCAGAATGCAATGCAATCCCTTCAGAGCATGCTTAAGGCAGATAAGCAGAGCAAATTAGGGATAAATCGTGAACACACAAACAGAGCCATTGGGCAAATGCCCTGTTTCCATACTGTGAAGTGATGTATGATTCTCTCCAAGTGAAAATTGGTAGGGGTGCACTCATATAATGTACATTCAATCTGTCAAGCAATACACTGCAATTCTCATCTTGCTTGCAACCAGAAAGACACTGGACGATAAATAATCATGATTAAACCGAACAAACCTGATTTTTGCTGAAAAGTAGAAGGTTGGAGTGATAGTCTTCTGGAGAGAAGTATATCGAGTAATGAGCTAGGGTAGATAGTTTGTATTTTTCCCAGGGTGGAAATGTCAAATTCTAGAGGACATTGGGCAGCACAGAGGCGCCGCGGTAGAGTTGCTGCCTTATAGAACCAGAGAACTGGGTTCAAATCTGACTACATTGTGCTGTTTGTACGGAGTTTGTACGTTCTTCCTGTGACCTCCTGGGTTTTCTCCGAGTGCCTTGCTTTCCTCACATATTCCAAAGACATCCAGTTTTTTAGCTTAATTTGCTTCTGGGGAGTTGGTGGAAATAAATACAATGGAAACATTTAAAAAGCATCAGGCCAGGCACATGAACAGGCAGGAAATGGAGCTGATACGTGCAGGCAAATGGCATTAGTTTAGATTGGAGTCATGGTCGGTTCAGATACTGTGGGCTGAAGGGCCTGTTCCTGTGCTGTACAGTTGTGTGATTTGTGTTCTGTGAGACAGTCAGGTCTCTTTAAGGAGACAGAATAGAGACCTCCTCCCCAGTGTCACAGCCAACACCACTTTTATATTTAGTGGTTTTACATTCCTTGAGGTGGACCGTACTGCTTGTAACCTCAGACTCACAGCCATTAATTACAACTGTAAATACATAGTTTGGAAATGATTATTTCCCTGGCCTCAATTTGCAACCTCTGTAATTCTCTCCTCCCACAACAGGGTGTCCCAGCAGTTCATGCTGCTGCCCCACACTCTTGGGTGATGGATGGCCCACCATTTAGGACCTGGTTACGGGTTATAAACTTCTGACAGATTTATGTGCTCGGTTAGTGAGTTTTAGATTGACAAAGTACAGGGAAGTCGGTCAGGATCTTTTTCCAGAGTGGAAATGTCAATGACTACAAGGCATGGCTTTAAGATGAGAGGGGCCAAGTTTAAAGGAGATGTGCAAGGCAAGTTTTTATACACAAGAGAGTGGCAGGTACCTGTTAGTGGCAGTGGTGGAGGCAGATACGATAATGGCACGCAAGAGACTTTTAGAGTGGGTATGTGGGTATGTGGGGAATTGAGGGATATGGATCACATGCAGTGCCTTTATGGCATTATATTTAGCACAGATGTTGTGGGCCTAAGGGCCTGTTCCTGTGTTGTACCTTTCTATGGTCTATGTCACGAGAAAGGTGGACAAAGCAAGGGATCAAAGATGACCAATTTGGCAAAGGAGCAATTTGTGGAACATAGTCCTGAGTTTTAGTTTTAGTTTTAGAGATACAGCGTGGAAACAGGCCCTTCAGCCCATGGAGTCCATGCCGGCCACCAGTCACACATACACTACTTTTATTGTCACACATGGGACAATTCCTACAAACTTGCACGTCTTTGGAATATGGGAGGTAACCGGAGCACTCAGCGAAAACTCACGTGGTCACGGGGAGAACGTACATACTCCGTACAGACAACACCCATAGTCAGATCGAACCCGGGTCTCTGGCGCAGTAAGGCAGCAACTCTATCGCTGCACCACTGTACCGCCCAAAGTGAAGAGGGAGAAGAACGGACTCACAGTAGTCATGAGATCCTGACAGTTGTGAGCGTAGCACATCTGATGAGAGATTCGCTGAGGATAAATGGAGGGAATTAGCCACTCGAACATCTGGACTGTGTCGTGTCTTTTTATCAATGGATTGCCTCTGCTGGAGTGCATTGGGATCTGATAAGAATATTTCAAACACATTTGCAGACATATTACTGAATTGGGACCTAGCCCTTTAGTTGCGGTTAGGGAAAGGAGCCAGGAGAGTGTAGGGTAGTGGAGACTGGAGGGTGGGGTTAGGCTGGACGAGAAGGGGACTTCAATGTGCATACTCGCACATACTCGCATACTAGTGCAATGTACAGCATATGGAACACAATAGCTTGAGTTATAAGCCAAAATTTTAAATTTAAATAAAGCACACATTTGATTGCTGGAAATAAATCCAGGCCCAGAGAAGAGACGGTAGCTCCCTCTGTCAGCCTGAAGGAAGAATTAACCAGTATTATCCATAAGGCCATCAAGTCTGTTCTGCCATTTGATCATGGCTGATCTGTTTATCCCTCTCAACCCCACTCTCCTGCCATCACCCGCTAACCTTTGATGCCCTTACTAATCAAGGATCTATCAATCTCCGCTTTAAAAGTACCCAATGATTTGGCGTCCACTGTCGTCTGCGCAATGAATTCTACAGATTCACCACCCTCTGGCTAAAGAGATCCTCATCATGGATATCCCAGACTTGTGAATATCACTGGCAACGCTGGCCAAAAGGTGATTGCCACTACAGTTGTTGGTGAGCACTGGTGCTCAGGGAACCTTTCATCATTTTTAGCATTCCTTGATCCCTTTAGTTTATCTATCCACCTCTCCCAGTGCTGTGCAAGACAAAGTATTGGACATATGATGGGAAAGAGGCTCAACCCTGCCGTTCAGTGAAATCCAGGCTAATCTATGATCAAAGCCCATGCACCTGCCCTTTCCCAAAGTACATTTGGTCAAAAGCAACAATCCTGGATTTGGATCTGACACTTAGTTTACTTTAGAGATACAGCATGCAAACAGGCCCTTCGGCCCACCAAGTCCACACCGACCATCAATCACATGAGCTGTATGTTAACCCTCTTTATCATCCACCCTACACATTGTCACAGTGGGGCAGCAGCTCTACCGGTTGCAGCACTATGTCACCCTTAGAGTCATATGGCATGGAAACAGGCCCTTCAACCAAACTCATCCATGCCAAATAAGTACCCATCTACACTTTCCTTTCTACGTATCTGTCCAAATGCCTTTTTAATTTTCTAATAGTGCCTGCCCCCCACAATTTCCTCTGGCAGCTCATTCCATTTACAAATGTGTGAAAAGGTTGTTCCTCAGATTGCAATTTGACCTGACATTGGCTAGTAACTTTAGTTAATCTGTTCCATATGCTATAAATCAGCTTGCTATGGTCGCTTTCTCTTGCAACCTTACTGCTGACAAACATTTGCTAAAGAGAACTGCTAATTTCAATGATTCTGAGTGGAATGTAATGTTTTTAATTAATTCTTGTTCTATTTTTTTTTAATTATTTTCTTTTGCCAGTGATTCCCCGATCACCGGGTGGAGTTTCCTTCCATTTGTCCTCTAATGTTATTAAATAGTGGAAGCTGTAGTTGAATTATTGGAAACTCAGTATAGGCCCACCATCGATTTTCTGGTAACTGGTAGTCCGGCATCTCCTTTAATCTGGTCAAAATTACGATAGCGCACTTGAAATCTTCCGTGGAAGTAACCCCCGCCCCTCCCCCCCCCCCCCCCCCCCCCCTGAAAATGTGGTGCTTCGGCTGGGGAAGTGGCCGATCTCTACCTCATCAGGACTTCCGCGCCAATCGGCGTGCCATATTTGCCGTCTGCAGCCAAGGCTCTGGAACTCCGGCCCGCAGATTCGTTCCCATAGCCAGCTTCTAAGACCGAAGTTGCGGGCCGATATCTCGGCTCCTCGGTGGCCTGGACAGTGCTCTGGTATCAGAGCCCAGGAATGTTAATAAATCTCTAAGGTATGCCAACTTTGAAGAGGCTCTCCTCCTCTTTCCTACTCCAGAGATGCTGCCTAACTCTTAGTTCCTCCAGCACTTTTTGTGTTTCAGACTCAAGAGATGCTGCTAACTCGCTGAGTTACTCCAGCATTTTGTGTCCTTTTGTGTAAACTAGCATCTTCAGTTTTTAGTTTCTGCCCCTTATTTGCATTTTATCAGTTTATTTATTCATGTGTGTATATATTTATATAATGGTAGATGGACACACTGATCTGTTTTGTAGTCAATGCCCACTATGTTCTGTTGTGCTGAAGCAAAGCAAGAATTTCATTGTCTAATCAGGGACACATGACAATAAACTCACTTGAACTTGAACTTATCCATTGCCCTACTATTTGTCCATGGAAGCATTAAAATGCTGCAGATGATGCAAATCAGAAATAAAAACAGAAAGTGTTGAAAATACTTGGCAGGTCAGGCAGCATATGCGGAGATGGAAACAGAGTTAAGGCTTCAGTTCCAGGATCATTCAATCCGAGGAAGACTGAACATTTCAGTGGGAGAGATATTCGGGCTCATGGGTATTAGATCAGGGGGGAATGAATTTATGGAATAATTCCAATAGGAAGCCAGAACAAGATGGACCAAATGGGCTTTTTTTTTTGCTTTGTATTAATCTATGAAATAACCTTAATGATTAGACCAATTGCATTTGATAATGCTGTTATGTAACCCCATTTATGTATCTCCAACTCAGCATAATCCTAAATATGTGATGCCATTGCAAATTTCATTGTTTTCTTTTTAACAAGTTTCTTTCTAAAGAAAACATCCTCCAGGGTCCAGGCCTAGTACGTTTCTTCATAATTGTAAACTGCTGTAGCTTTTGCGGTGACTAGAATATGCTGGATATGATTAAAGGGGCAATGCTAGCTACGATGGTTACATGGCATGAAAGGAGCACTGTTTTATTGGTCGATTGAGATTTTGAACGCATGATCCCCATTGGACATTTTGGGGAAGGGAAGAATGGGAGACGGTCCTGCATTCATCCTGAAACACATGCAAAGATCCCCAAAAAAACAGACAACCGGGAGATTTGCTTATTTCCACGCACAATCTAATGGAAAATCAGAATAAAATGCTATGGTTGGCCGCAGTCTGTGCTTCCTCATGCTGTTAGTAGTTTTGAATAGTTTCAGTAACGTTGCCATCAATTTATTGGTATTGGTTTATTATTGCCATGTGTACAGAGATACAGCGCTTAACTGTTTTGCGTGCGATCCAGGCAGATTATACCACACATGAACTTCCATCTGGCAAGAGAACCTGGCATAGATCCCATGATTTTCCATTTCCATTCCAACTTCTGCCTGTATTTGTGTCACCCACAACAGAGGATGGGGTGCAATGTCAGAATTCACAGAGGGATTTGATAAAATGGATGTCTAGGGTAATGGCCACAATGGAAATGTGAAAATCAACATTGCAACTGTCTGATGTGACTCGCAGCTCCTCTGTGGAAAAGAAAACGGCCCACCAGGTCTTCTAAAGCTCAGGGATTACAAAGAACTATTGCAATGAAGTTCTTCAGATATGCATTACCTAATTATGGTTATCTTTAGATCAATGCAGTGTTGACGTTACAATCAGATTTAATTACATGCTATTTGAATCAACTTTGACAGATACAGGGATAGGACAGGTTTACAGGGATATGAGCCAAACACAGGCAGGTTGGACTAGTATAACCTGGTAGCCCCAAGGCCAGTGATCAGTGATCCATACCAATAAAAGGGGGACACCCTCCTCACACCCCCCCCCCCCCCCCCCAAGCCCCCCCCCCCGTTCCCGCCGCTGGTTCGGCTCCCATCCCTCCCTCAGCCCCGACTCTCCAACACCCGTGCAGTTTATCCAAGTTTTTACATTTTCGTTGATCACAGAATTTCTCACCACAGAGCATGAGAAATTTCTGATCAGCGTGAGGGCGTGAGAGTTTGCAGCCCTAAACTCTGCTTCGAGAAGCACAAAGGTGTTGGTAACAGTTTCAGACCATTCTGGGAGCACTGATAGAATAAATAAATAAGGGTCTCAACTGGAAATGTCACCCATCCCTTTTCTGTAGGGATGCTACCTGGCCCACTGAGTTACTCCACCATTTTGTGTCAACCAACAAAAAGAAACATATTTTGGTCCTTGCATAATATTAGCTAAACCGAGACATTTAATGTAGCTGTGGAATGGGCAAACTTCGAAATTCTGTCTCCTGTAAAAATGCTAGAAACATTCCACAAGAAAATGAAACAGTGTTGGTTTGCATAGGGATTGAAGGCGATCCCAGCAGCCTTCCATAAATGATATTCAATGTTGGGTGCATCAACAGAATGCCATGCACAAATCAGGAAAGAATGAATTCAAGCATCAGTGCTGATCTCTGCCAGAGTCCCTGGAGGTTACCTCAAACATTCGCCTGTGGACAACCTCCATCGGCCAATGAAAGGGATTGTGTTGCAGGTCGCTAAACTGCCTTCCCTGCTTCCATATTTCACATATTAGTTGGCTCCATATAATATGTCGTGTCCTGTTTGTTAAGTTGAGTGTGTTCTTTGAAGTGTTTAATGTTACCGAGCCCTTGGGGAACTTCTGGTGACAGTGATGGGGAATGTAGATGTTTCCATAGCATTTTTGCCGTGATACGTAGGTTTAAGATTCTGGTATAAGGTTGCTGCGGTTTATTGTTGCATGCTACCGTGTCATTAGCGTGTGTTGGTGGATTTAAGGAAGGTTTTGCAAATCATCCTGTTGTTTTTGTCTGGATTTATTATTTGTTGTTGTGGCTTATTGGTGTAATTAGATCTTTCAGGGGTATAATCTTATAGTTTGCATGTGTTTTGGCAGATTATTTCTTGTTTTGGAGCATAGTTGATATTCTTATTTTCCTATTCATTTCCACATATTGAACTTCCATATGATATAGGTGGACCATTAGGTCTAAACCAGCTCACAGATCAATCCTATCCCCCCCACCCCACACACCCACCACCTCATATGTTTTCCCAGTAAAAAATTCTCTCCACATTCTCATCGATTCCTGCCAGATTCCACCACTGACCAGAGGCAATTTACAGAGGAATATTAACCTAACCACCCGTGCATCTTTGCAATGCAGCAGGAAATCAGATCATGTGGAGTGAAACGCACAGGGAGAACGTGCAAACTCCTCATAGACAGCAAAGGTCGGGATTGAATCCGGGTTACAAGAGCTGTGAGACAGCAGCTCTACCAGCTTTGTAGCACAATGCCACAACAGGTAGAGCTGATGCCTGTCAATAGTTCGCCTTGATATGCATGACTGGGTTAGTGCCATGAAATATTTATGCTTGGTGATGCAAGCGTATGAACCTGTGGAATTCATTGCCACAGACGGCTGTGGAGGCCAAATCAAAGGATAATTTCCTAATTTAAGGAAGGACATCCTTGTGATTGAGGCAGTAGAGTGTAGGTTCATGAGATTGATCCCTGGGATGGCGGGACTGTCATATGAGGAAAGATTGAAAAAACTAGGCTTGTATTCACTGGAGTTTAGAAGGATGAGGGGGATCTTGTAGAAACATATAAAATTATAAAAGGACTGGACAAGCTAGATGCTGGAAAAATGTTCCCAATGTTGGGCGAGACCAGAACCAGGGGCCACAGTCTTAGAATAAAGGGGAGGCCATTTAAGACTGAGGTGATAAAAACCTTTTCACCCAGAGAGTTGTGAATTTGTGGAATTCCCTGCCACAGAGGGCAGTGGAGGCCAAGTCACTGGATGGATTTAAGAGAGAGTTAGATAGAGCTCTAGGAGCTAGTGGAATCAAGGGATATGGGGAGAAGGCAGGCACGGGTTATTGATTGGGGATGATTAGCCATGATCACAATGAATGGTGGTGCTGGCTCGAAGGGCCGAATGGCCTCCTCCTACACCTATTGTCGATGTTTCTATGATATTTTTAAGGTGGAGATTGACTGAAGTTTAATTAGTAAGGGAAGAGCTGAAATTCTGGGCAACAAAGTTTACTGGATGCTGCCAAGTGTTCAGTGTGAGAGAAAAATGAAGAGAGGGAGATTGACTCTGTCTGATGAAGGGTCTCAACAGAAATGTCACCCATTCCTTCTACCTTGTGATGCTGCCTGTCCCGCTGAGTTACTCAAGCATTTTATGTCTATCTTTGGTGAATTTACTGAGATTGGGTACGTCAAGATGTTTCCCCTTGTCCATGAATCTCAAAGGAAGGACATAATTATTGGTATTGGTATTGGTTTAGTATTGGCATAACGACTGAGATACAGTGAAAACATGCCCTTCGGCACAACTTGCTCACAGCGACCAACATGTCCCATCTACACTTGCCCCACCTGCCTCCGTTTGGCCCATGTCCATGTCTAACCATGTCCTATCCACGTACCTGTCTAATTGTTTATTCAATGTTGCGATAGTCCCTGTCTCAACTACCTCCTCTGACAGCATGTTCCATATATTGCCACCTCTGTTGGCAATGGGTTCCATCTATCAACAATTCTGTGGGGGAAAAAAGCACCTCTCAAATCATCTTTAAATCTCCTTCCACTCTAATTAAACCTATGCTACTACCACAGGAATAGGATTCTCACTGTCTACCCTATCTGTGCCTCTAATTATTTTTTTTACCTCCATTAAGTCATCCCTGAGCCTCCCTCCTCCTGGGAAAACCCCAGCCTTTCTAATCTCACCCCATAACTAATATTTCCCTTTTCAGGCAACATCCTGAAGAATCTCCTCTGCACTCTCTCCAATGCAGTCAGATCCTAGCAGGTTCATAAGGCAGTGGAACATATACTTATGAAATTGGTTAAAGTTCAAATTTCTTATGAAACAGCAAATTGTTATTGTCACTACTAGATTCCCATCATCTTCCGTATGGTGTAATTACCAGCTTGAATATGCCACTGGCATACATACCGAGAATTATTTCTGGCTGCATTACCTGTGGTCCACTTTTGATGTTTTTACGATCATGTACTACACCCTGGTTTCAGAAATTCCTTGTGTGGTGCGTGAAAGCAGGTCATTGAATTGAAAGGTCACCAGAATATGCTCTTTTTGGTTGGAGAAATAGCAGATGGAATGTAATTGGAGCAAGGGGTGACATGGTGGAGTAGCGGTAGGGTTGCCGCCTTACAGAGCCAGAGACCCAGAATCGATCTTGACTACGGGCACTGTGTATGTTTTCTCCCCGTGACTTGCGTGGGTTTTCTCCGGGAGCTCCGGTTTCCACCCATACTCCAAAGACGTACTGGTTTGTAGGATAATTGGCTTTGGTAACATTTCAAAATTGTCCCGTGTGTGTGTGTGTGTGGGGATCGCTGGTCGGCGTTGACTCGACGGGCCGATGGGACTATTTCTGCGCTGTATCTCTAAACTAAAATATTCTAGGCAGTTCTACTGTAACACAATAGTTGTGTTCCTAAGAAACCTTGTGTTAGAAAAAATTGTGTTAAAATAGCATGTGTTAGTGAGGACCAGGGGGTTTGGAGCTAGAGAATTTCACACGTGCATTTTCTAAACGATGTGTTTTTTAACAGCTTTAAAGTTATATTTGTTACCGCAAGCTAAAAATACTAAAGGCTGCTTAATAGAGTATCGTTACTCAAGTGTCTTTGGAAACAATCACTGCTCAATTTCAGTGGCTAACTGCGGTGAAACAGACAATGTTATCTGATTGCTGTGGGAAGCAATATTTGTTCCCCTTGACAGCAGTTTTATCAGACAGCATCTGTTCTGGTCAATTTTCAAAGTAAGTTTTATGTGGATCCTCGACTTCCTCATTCACAGACCACAGTCAGTCCGTATTGGTGGACTTGTGTCATCCTCGATAACAATCAGCACGGGAGCAACTCAAGCCTGCGTGCTCAGCCCCCTGCTGTACTCACTCTATACTCATGACTGTATAGCCGGACATAGTGCGAACTCCGTCGTCAAGTTCACCGACGACACCACTGTTGTGGGACGTATCACTGATAGGTGTGAGTCAGAGTATAGAAGTGAGATCGACCGATTGACCAAATGGTGCCAGCACAATAACCTGGCTCTCAACACCAGCAAAACCAAGGAACTGATTGTGGACTTCGGAAGGGGTAGGATGGGGTCCCAAAGTCCCGTTTATATCAATTGGTCGATGGTGGAAAGGGTCAAGAACTTCAAATTCCTGGGTTATGCATATTTCCAAAGATCTCTCCTGGTCCCAGAACACTGATGCAATTATAAAGAAAGCACATCAGCGCCTCTACTTCCTGAGAAGATTACGGAGAGTCTGCATGTCAAGGACTCTCTCGAACTTCTACAGGTGCACAGTAGAGAGCATGCTGACCGGTTGCATCATGGCTTGGTATGGCAATCTGAGCGGCCAGGAGCAGAAAAGGCTGCAATAAATCATAACCACTGCCCAGTCCATCATCGGTTCTGACCTCCCTACCATCGAGGGGATCTATCGCAGTCGCTGCCTCAAAAAGGCTGCCAGCATCATCAAGGACGCACACCATCCTGACCACTCACTCATCTCTCCGCTGCCATCGGGTAGAAGGTACAGGAGCCTGAAATCTGCAACATCCAGATTCAGGAACATCCTCTTCCCCACAGCCATCAGACTATTAAACACAACTTCAAACAAACAATGAACTATAACAACCTATTGCACTTTATCTGTTTACTGATGTGTGTATATATATATGTTCTATGGTATATGGACACTCTGATCTGTATTTATGACTACAATATCATGTTGTGCTGCAGCAAGCAAGAATCTCATTGTCCTATCTGGGACACATGACAATAAACTCTTGACTTGACTTGACTTGAAGTGTAGGAAGGAACTGCAGATGCTGGTTTACACCAAAGATAGACACAAATGCTGGAGTAACTCAGCGGGGCAGGCGGCATCTCTGGATAGAGGGAATGGGTGATGTTTCGGGTCGAGACCCTTCTTCAGACTTTTAAGTGGTTCTTTAGTCCACAAATGAAATTGCATTACAAACAATTAGGCCACTGTACAACTAATAGTGATCCCTACTTCATCAATTATAATATATCTAATATATGGTATGGAAACGTGGTTTATTCCATGACGACTTGTATTTTTAGTTTAGAAATACAGCATAGAATCAGGCCCTTCGGCCCACCAAGTCCGCCCCAACCAGGAATAACCCCATACACTATCCTGCACAATAGGGACAATTTACAATATCTACTGAAGCCAATAAACCTACATACCTGTATGTCTTTGGAATGTGGGAGGAAATCGGAGCACCACGCGATCACGGGGAGAATATACATACTCTGTACAGCCAGCACCCATAGTCAGGATCTAACTAGGGTCTCTGTTGTTATAAGGCAGCAACTCTACTAGTGCGTCGCTGTGCCGCCCCTGAAACCTGTATTTAATTGACTGAATTTTCATCACAAAGCTACTGTTGTGCAATTTTGCACGTGACAGTTGTTGGTTGCACCATTTGCATTTGACTGAAATCTGTGGGATTGCGTCATAAGAACATGTAGAGGTAACATACGGGAGGGACCTGATTGCACTAAAGTAGATACCGAGATGATTCACCAGGATGTTTCTGGGGTGTGGGGTTACAATGTCTTAGTTACAAGGAGAGGCCCATAGGCAGGTTTGGTTTCCATAGAACAGAGGAAGCTGAGGGGGGAACCTGATGGATGTATATAACATTACGAAAGGCATAGATTCAATGATTCAATGATGCTTTATTGCCACATGTACCTGGGTACAGTGGAATGCTTCCTTTTGCATCCAACCCAGTAAAATCATACCATAGACCTCACCTAGGCAGTACACAAGCATTGCCACGTTTCTGGCGCTGATAAAGTTACAGAAGTTCACCGAACTGTCCTGTCTTCTGCTTGCCACCACCCGTGGCAGCAGGCAGCTCTCCGCCGGGTCTACCATTTCTCGTTGGCGCCCCACAGAATCCTCCCTTTGTTCTCAGTAGTCCCCCGCCAGGTAGCTCCCGGCTGTACAGGTCCCCTCCCTTTTTTCGGCGGTGCGGGTCCCTTATGCTCTTGATGCTCCACCTCAATCTCAGTGTTCCATTTCACTCTCAGCGGATGTCTTGGTGGTCCCCCTACACCCACATTGCTCCACCTCTCTCTTCATGCTCCACCTCTCTCTTCATGCTTCTCCTCTCTCTTCATGCTCCACCTCGCTATTGATGCTCCACCTCATCATTGATGCTCCACCTTGTTATTGATGCTTCACTCGTTATTGATGCTCCACCTCACTCTGTATGCTCCACCTCGTTATTGATGCTCCACCTCATCATTGATGCTCCACCTCTATTCATGCTCCACCTCGTTATTGATGCTCCACCTCACTCTTCATGCTCCACCTCGTTATTGATGCTCCACCTCATCATTGATGCTCCACCTCACTCTTCATGCTCCACCTCGTTATTGATGCTCCACCTCATGATTGATGCTCCACCTCTCTTCATGCTCCACCTCGTTATTGATGCTCCACCTCGTCATTGATGCTCCACCTCGTTATTGATGCTCCACCTCATCATTGATGCTCCACCTCGTTATTGATGCTCCACCTCGTTATTGATGCTCCACCTCGTCATTGATGCTCCACCTCTATAAATGCTCCACCTCGTTATTGATGCTCCACCTCTCTTCATGCTCCACCTCGTTATTGATGCTCCACCTCTCTTCATGCTCCCCCTCTTTATGCTCCACCTCGTTATTGATGCTCCACCTCTCTTCATGCTCCACCTCGTTATTGATGCTCCACCTCATTATTGATGCTCCACCTCGTTATTGATGCTCCACCTCTCTTCATGCTCCACGTCATTATTGATGCTCCACCTCTCTTCATGCTCCACCTCTCTTCATGCTCCACCTCGTTATTGATGCTCCACCTTGTTATTGATGCTTCACCTCGTTATTGATGCTCCACCTCACTCTTGATGCTCCACCTCACTCTTGTTGTTCGACCTTGTTCCTGGTGTTCCACCTTGCTCTCAACATCTTGGCGATTCCCCCTATGCTTTCAACACTCCACCTCGCTCAATGCCCTTGGCGGTCCCCCTACGATCTTGGTCCACCTCGCTCACGGAACCCTTCTCGCTCTCGGTGGTGTGGGTCCTGTTGACATCGGTGGCTCAGGCCCAAGTTCGGACACCGCAGTGGATGAGCCAGGCCATCCGGCAGGGTTGCCGGCCGGCAGTGGGCGGGCCGGGCTATCCTCGGCGTGCAGGTCCTCTGTCTTTGGTCTGCGGCAGGTGTGCGGCAGCAAGACTGCCTGCTTCATGAAACACTGCATGTACCTGTCTAAATGTTTCCTAAATGTTGCGATTGTACCTGTCTCAATGACCTCTTCTGGCAGCTCGTTCCATTCACCCACCTTTCTAATTTCTGAAAAAGCACCTTGCACCTGCGATGAGTTCTCTGCGTCTCTCTCCAGAGGTGCTGCCTGACCTGCTAAGCGTTTTCTGTTCTTATAGTTCATATTTCCAGCTCGTGCAGTTTTTCTTTTGATTTTCCACCAAGAATGGTTGGTCTGTGAATAAGCAAATATGCTAAAATTTCAGAACATTGCATATACCTCTGTTCCCTCTCCACCCAAAGAATTTGTTCCTTTGTAATGAATCATCTGAAACCTCTATGTGGGAGGTGAGAATGCCAGAGACTCGGAAAGTAGCTTGAGTATTAAGTTGCCCGTGAAGGCATTGCAAATATTCGTCATGTTTCATTAAACTCACACAGGTATCATGCTGAATATAAACTTTCTCCTGTTGCTCACATTCAACATAGCGTTGGTGCCAGAATAAAACGGGGAAACCGTTTAACATCCCCATGTTGGCCTTCTTCCTAGCTTCATGATTGAGACATGCAGATGAAATTAAGGTAACTGAAACCCTGTGAATGTTTTCTAAAGTATTACTCCTCCAGTGTTCTTTAGGGCAACAGAATGACGCAGCCAGTGGAGCTGCTACCTCATTGCATCAGAGACCCCGGTTCAATCCTGACCTCTGGTGCTGTCGGTATGGGGTTTACACATTCTCCCTGTGATCACATCGATCCTCAGATTTTCTCCCACCTCTCAAAATGTGCAGATTAGCCACTTAAATTGTCCCAAGTGTGTGGGTGAGTTGTCGGCGTTGGGGGGAGTTGATGAGAATGTGGGAGAGAACTTAAAGGAAATTGGATTGATGTACAAATAACGTGAAATAGGTGGTCGGTAGTCGGCCGAGGCGCAATGGGCCAAATGGTTTATTTCTGAGGTGTATCTCTCGCTGACTGTGACTCCATGCAGTCAGAGTGTATCTCCATGAACACCTATCCAAGGCTACATTGCAGTGACCAGAGGAATCTCTCTGATAAGTCTGAAGAAGGGTCCCAACCTGAAGCATCACCCATTCCTTCTCTCTAGAGATGCTGCCTGTCCCACTGAATTACTCCAGCATTTTGTGTCTTTCTTTGATTTCAACCAGCATCTGCAGTTCCTTCCTATACAATCTGTCTGGTAACACTCTTTAATTTGATGGAGCAGAATAAATCTGGGCCTCAAAGATCAACAAAATGGGAGATTGGAGCCATAGGCAAATGCTTGGTAAACCTTCTTGCTTATTTGTCCCATATTCCTCGCCTTGTTCTCCTCAGTAGTTTCCTGTCCTTCAGTACTGACTGAGGATGAAGCTGTTGAGAGGAGGTCTATAAGGAGGCTGCTTTTCAGATGGACATCCTATGAACCCAGACATTTAAGGATCAACCTTACGAGTAAGTGCGCCTTCAACTAAAACCAGCATGTTGGAGTACTGCCCTCAGGACAATACACTCTATCTCCGGTCCTGCCATTCCTTATGTGATTCTGCCACTTCTCAAAAAGAAGAGAAGCTGTGCGATTGCTTTACTTACTTACCACAACACAGAAGGCCATTCGGCCCATGAAATCCATGTCAGCTCCTGATTGAACAGTTCAATCCCCCCCCCCCCTCGTTATTGCCCCATTGCTGTCTCATATGCTATTCCACACAAATTTGTTTTGCCTCTTATCTAACAATTTACATAACCAATTAACCTTTGATACCCATTTACTCCATAAAACACTGTAGTCTGCACAAGGAATCTCCAGCCCAACCAGACCATCCTTCTTAAAAACAACACCAATGGATGGCCATTGTTTATTGTCCATCCCTGATCACCTTGAACGAAGGAGATGACCTGAATGATGCCTCAGCAGAATCAGAATGGAAATAACAGAATATTTCCTTCCCTGAAAGACACGAATAAGCTTGGGGTTTTAGAACAATTTGGTATTTTTTGGGTTATCGCTGCTGACCATATCATCCTAGAGTTAGATAGACTCAAAATGCTAGTGTAACTTAGTTGGTCAGGCAGCATCTCTGGAGAAAAGGAATCGGTGACATTTCAGGTCAGGACCCTTCATCAGATTTCTTTAGAGTCTGAAGAAGGGTCTCGACCCAAAACGTCACCTATTAAATCTGAAGATGAGTCTCCACCCATAATGTTACCCATTCCTTTTCCCCAGAGAAGCTGAGTTACTCCAGCATTTTTTGTTTATCTTCGGTGTAAATCAGCATCCGCAGTTCCTTCCTACTCATCCTGGAGTGAGTGCTTCAACTCTGATTCAAATTCCCCATCCGTCCCCAGGATGGGGACCTTGCAACTCTGCATTGAAGACCCAGACTTTTGATGCAAGATGAATAACTTAGCCACTTCACCTCCATATCCCTTGAACTATTCCATCAAATCCAGGGTTTGTAGTC
Source organism: Leucoraja erinaceus (assembly GCF_028641065.1). NCBI lineage: Eukaryota > Metazoa > Chordata > Chondrichthyes > Rajiformes > Rajidae > Leucoraja > Leucoraja erinaceus. Next base: position 20,940,918 of record NC_073384.1, on the reverse strand, counting down.
TGTTTGAGAAAACCATTAATTTCTGGGAAGTTAGACCTTCCTGAAACCCAAATGTATTCATGAACGTGTAAACGTGAGCATAACTCCTTCCTACATTAATTTATCCACAAAAACACAGTGCAGTCCTTTCATAAAAGTCCAAATCCCTTTTAGCTCATTGGCCCGTGCTTCCTCAGAGTGCGCACACCATGCCTATCTGCGTAACTAAAATCTTTTAAATTGTGGGCTTGTAAATTGAATATCAATGCCCCTTCTGTCAATTGTAAATGAGAGCATTCTCTACTTACTGTACTTGTTGTAGCAGCTTTTCTCTGCGAAGTTACCAATAAATGGGTGGCCAGTGAACTCTCTTGTAACCAGTGCAAAGTTATTGCTGAGGAGAGCTCCGAGTTGCGTTACATTCCTCCCCAATGCCGTCAACAAAGCAGCTTCAATTATGTCATCCCGGGAGGAGTCTCGCTCAAAACCCACCAGACAACATTTTTAAATCAAAATACTTTACCATGTAATAGCCAGGGACATTAGCAAAAGTACAAATAGTTCTCAGGATTAAAAATCAGCATCAGGATACTCTGTGGAAAGATTAGTGTTGCACCCACAACTGATTTGCCTATGCAGAAATGTAAATGCAATAAGCTTTCTCAAACATGTTGAGGTGGATATAGAGAGGGTAGACTGCAGGAAGGATTTTCTGTGTCAGAAGCAGATACAACTAGAAGACATAGATTTAGGGTAAGGGATGGGAAATTCAGAGGGGATCTGGGAAGGACTTTAGTCACTCAGAATAGTGGTAGCAGACTTGCTGATAGCTCTGAAGAGGTGCCAAAATGAGATTATTGAATTATCTTGGAAACAAATGCTGGAAAATGGGATTAATATGAATGGGTGACCACTGGACATGGTGGGCTGAATGGCCTATTTCCATGCTGTAAGATTCTATGAAACAGAAGTGGGAATGGGCGAGTAATCAAGAGTGAAGGAATGGGCGAGCGATCTATTACTATAATTTTGGTTGATTCACTGGGCACTGAGGAGACATCTCTTCCACTGATAGTGCCATGGGATTATTTCTGTCTTCCTGAGAGGTCAGGCAAAGCCGTGCTTAATATCTTGTTTAATATCTTGGTTAATAGCCAAAAGGCAGGATCGGCACTGTGCCTATCGGCACTGCACTGGAGCATCAGATTAGATCTTTGTGTTCACATCTATGGTATGGAACTTGGAACCTTAACCATCCCACTTGGAGGCAAGCTACACACTGATTCACTTCATCTGAGTAAAAGATTTTTAAGCAAGATGATTAATTTTTATTTGTGTTGATGTACTTATTGGAGGAGCAGAAATTCTGGGCAACAATGCTACCATCTCCACAAAATTTACTTGAGTGGTGAACCATAAAGGTAGGTGGATATGAGGTTTAGTACATAAGGGTGTGCATCACTCACAGGTTAAGAGAATTATGACAAAGTTTGGTATTTAAGCCAAAATTCAGTAATATAACTGAATGTTTTTTCTTGGCACCACTCAAGTCGGTTGTGCGCTATAGAATTTTAATATAGTCAATTCTGAAAAATCACATCTGCTGTGGTGACTAAAACAAGATGCATCACCAGTTCTTTTCGGTACACTCAGCATCGATGGGTGCACATTATGAGTTAAAACATTGATTGTGGGAAGATGCATGTTCAGCTTAAATTAGGGTTACCACATCGGTGGTATAAGTTATCACTTGGGGAAATCTAGGCCATATTCTATATTGTTGGCTATTTTTTTTTTTTATTTCACTGGTATAACAGACACGATATGGTGTTGAACGCCGGGATATGGTAATTCAGTAATGCACAGAATAAAATGTTAATACATGTTCTATGAACATCATCGACCGGTATGAACACCGGATATCGCCTCGTCTGCCTGCAGACAAATCATCAATTATCTAAGTACGTCACGTGTACAAGGCCCACAGACAGTGGCGGTGGATGTATTTCCTGCTACATTGGGCAAGGATGTGTTTTATGCTTTCCGTCATACTGCCTCAACTATCTATGCTCGCTAAATTAAGCGAGACTGTCGCAACCCTCCTGGTGCTACCAGATTGGTCGAAACAGCCATGGGCTATACTGGGAATGATCAGCCTTTCATGGCCATCCCTAAAGGCAGTAGTCTGCTTTCTACCTTGTAATCCTCTCCATGACCAAATTAATTATTGATTTACAGAGTCTGAGAAGACCTTTTCTGGGGCACGGATTGACTGAACGCACATTGGATGTACTCACTGCAGCCAGGAGAGACAGTACGAAGATACAATATATTTCTCATATTAGGAAATGGGAAGAGTACTGCTCACTGTCCAATATATCTTGGGGCACGGATTGACTCAGCACACATTACCGATGTGTTGGGGTTTCCCTCTAAATTGTTCTTTAAAGACACGTTGAGTTATAGTGCTATTAACTGTGCCAGCAGTGCACTATCGGCATATTTGGGACCTCGATCAGGACAACAATCTGTGGGGACACACCCGCTAGTGGCTAGGTTCATGAAGGGCATCTTCAACATGAAACCCCCTAGGCCCAGATATACGTAAATTTGGGAAGTAGGCATAGTATTAGACATAGACATAGTCTGCTTCACCGGGTGGGCACCGGCAACATCCTTATCCTTAACCCAGCTTGCGTATATAGTAGTGATGATCATGGCTCTGGTGTCAGCCCAGCGGGTCCAGTCATTACACAAGCTGCGACTGGATAATATGGTCATGTCTGCCTACAGTATCACATTTTACGTACATGACCTAGTTTACTTCCAGCCTCAAGCTTCTTTTTGCAGCTTACCCCTTGGACATCCGGCTCTGTGTGGTAACACACCTACGACTATATATTAAGGTCACTAAGAGCCTCAGGGGTTCGGAACAAGCATTGTTTATTAGTTTTAAGAAACCTCATAACAAGGTTTCGGTTCAGACCATTTCCAGGTGGCTAAAACAGGTGCAGATATATGCAGGAGTTGATACTGATTAATTTAAATCTCACTCCACCAGGGCAGCATCTACAACAGCAGCGAGGACAATGGAAGCCCCATTAGACCAGATCCCAGCAACCGCAGGATGGTCAGGAGAACAAACTTTTCAGGCGTTCTATCATAAACCAGTCACCAGACCAAGGGCCTTTGCCGAAACTATTTTAAGTTCTGTTTAGTAGTTTCCCTGGATAAGAGGATCTGCTATTTATTATGATTTGTCCATTAAAAAGCTTCAGCATGTTCTCAAAAATTGTCGTGTCTGAATGCATTTACCTCTTATCCTTGGTCAACCTATACAGTGCGTAACTTGGACTTGAGTCCACGGCATGAAAACACAGTGCTTCAAAATCTTCACGTAGTCACTCACGTGACTCCGAAGCGAAATAGTAAGATTAAATGAGAACTTACCAGTTTGAAGTTTGATCATTATTTTATGAGGAGTTACGATGAGGGATTACGTGCCCACCGCTCTCCAAACCCTCATAAAAGATCAGCTGGTATTTCTAGTCTCTCGTATCTTACTATTTTTCAGTTCAACTGCTGTAATCTGCGCTTTCACACCGCTGCTTTAAAGGTTGACGCGCATGCGGGTTGACGGCCTTCTTCACGTAATCCCTCATCTTACTATTTTATGTCAATGACCCAGGTGTGGGGTTTGTGCCCCAGAATGAGGAGGTGATTAAGTGCAATCTTGATACATGGTAAAGTCTCCAGCAATGTGGCAATTTGGTCTGGCATGAATTTGTTGTTTAAATTAACTAAAAGTCAAAGTCTCATCATGAAAATGGTGTCCAGTAGAAATAGTCCATGGCTATTTAGTCCAGCTCTGGGATTTTTCATTCTACAATATATTCTCCCCATAAATATTCCTCTGAAAAAGTAGTTGATTAACTGGTGAATAACATGAGAATTTTATGCTCAGCATTGGTTTCAAAGGTAATCAAGTCAAAGGTAATTACATTTATTGTGAGTTACAGATACAATAAAAAAATCTTGCTTTCAGCAGCATCACGGCACAGACTCAGACCCAGACATGCAAAAAATTAAATTATATATAAATTACACATCAACTACGACTGAAAGAAAAAGGTAGTAAAATAAATTAATTTCCATTAATTTGTATATCTTGGATTCATTTCACTGTTGAGGTGTCACGGTAGTTCCAGCATCGAACTAACCGAGATGTGTGGATCTCTGCCAATGGAAGGAATGAGTCAGGAAATTGTGAAGCACACACAATAGGAACAGAAGCACATGTTAATCCTGTGTGTGTGTGTGTGTGTGTGTTGTGATCACCATGAATGATGGGACCTTAGGACGTACTGAGGAACAGATGGGCATAGAACATTGAAACAGTACAGCACAGAAACAGGACCTATGGCTCACAATGTCTATACCAAACATAATACCAAGTTAATCTGCCAGCATGTGATCCATATCCCTCCATTCCCTGCATATCAAAAGTCCTTTCTAAAAGCCTCTTAACCTCTCGTACAGTATCTGTTTCCACCACTATTCCTGGCAGCACATCCCTGGCACCCACTGCTCAGTGTATTAAACACTTGTCCCACACATCTCCTTTAAACTTTCCTCCTCTGACCTTAAACCTATGGCATCTAGTTTTTAACATTTCTACCCTAGGGAAAGGGGTCTAACCCATCTATGCCTCTCATAATTTTACGAACTTTTATCAGGTCTCCCCTCAGCCTCCAATGCTCCAGAGAAAACAATCAAAGTTTGTCCAACCTTGTAACTAATAGTTCCTAATCCAGGCAGCATTCTGGAAAACCTCTAATGCACCCTCTCCAATGTCACATAGTTTCTGCACATGCACTGTACAGGGACATTGGTGTAGTTGTCCAATGATCCCTGAAGTGGAACATAAGGTTAAGGATATTTTCCTTCATAGCTTGGGCCTTCTCCCTGTGAACTGCGTGATTTTTTTCTGGGTGCTCAGTTTCCTTCCACATTCCAAAGACGTACAGGTTTGTAGGAAAAACAGGAAAGCAGACTATTATCTAAATGGTGGCCGACTAGGAAAAGGGGAGGTGTAGCGAGACCTGGGTGTCATGGTACACCAGTCATTGAAAGTAGGCATGCAGGTGCAGCAGGCAGTGAAGAAAGCGAATGGAATGTTAGCTTTCATAGCAAAAGGATTTGAGTATAGGACCAGGGAAGTTCTACTGCAGTTGTACAGGGTCTTGGTGAGACCACACCTGGAGTATTGCGTACAGTTTTGGTCTCCAAATCTGAGGAAGGACATTATTGCCATAGAGGGAGCGCAGAGAAGGTTCACCAGACTGATTCCTGGGATGTCAGGACTGTCTTATGAAGAAAGACTGGATAGACTTGGTTTATACTCTCTAGAACTTAGGAGATTGAGAGGGGATCTTATAGAAACTTACAAAATTCTTAAGGGGTTGGACAGGCTAGATGCAGGAAGATTGTTCCCGATGTTGGGGAAGTCCAGGACAAGGGGTCACAGCTTAAGGATAAGGGGGAAATCCTTTAAAACCGAGATGAGAATAACTTTTTTCACACAGAGAGTGGTGAATCTCTGGAACTCTCTGCCGCAGAGGGTAGTCGAGGTCAGTTCATTGGCTATATTTAAGAGGGAGTTAGATGTGGCCCTTGTGGCTAAGGGGATCAGAGGGTATGGGGAGAAGGCAGGTACGGGATACTGAGTTGGATGATCAGCCATGACCATATTGAATGGCGGTGCAGGCTCGAAGGGCCGAATGGCCTACTCCTGCACCTAATTTCTATGTTTCTATGTAGGTTAATTAGCTTAGTAAAATTGTAAATCATCCCTTGTGTGTGTAGGGTAGTGTGCAGGGATCGCTGGTTGGTGCGGACTCCATGGGCCAAAGGGCCTGTTTCCGTGCCGTCTCTCTAAGCTAAACTAGACTACAAATAAGAGAAATGTGATTATGGTACAATTTTATGAAACATTAGTTAGGCGATAACTAGAGCATTGTGTGTAGTTCTGGTTGGCACACTGTAAAACCGGTGTGATTACAGTGGAGAGGATGCAGAGGAGATTCACCAGAAAGATACTTGGGATGCACATTTCAGCATTGAAGGTGACTAGAAGCTGAGTTTGTGTTACTTGGAATAGCGGAGATTGAAGGTGGTTCCAGAATGAGGTATTCAAAGTTTTGAGAGGCATAGATCAGGTAGATTGTGCAAAACATCCTTCTTTAACATGGATGTATGTGACAAGAGGATGTTAGAGGCTTAGAACAGATGTGAAGATTTTTTTTTCACCCAGAGGAAAGTTGGAAACTGGAACACATTACTTGAGTGGGTGATTGAGGCAAGTACTTGAATACGAATTTAAAAAAAAAACACATCAATGAGCATATGCCATTGTATGGAAGACTATGGATCATGTGAAAGGAAATAGATTTTACTTGCTAGTTGGCATGGACATGTTGGGCTGAATGGCCTGTTTCCATGTCGTATGACTGTGGTTCTATGACCATAATGTAATTTTACCCTGTGAATCAGTGAAGCGAAAATTGTTAGTTTGCCTTGCCTTGCTATAGCGCACAACCGATTGCCTTGTGTCTTGGATTCTTTAAGGGCAAACTTAATACTGAACTTATCATTTATTGACTTTTATGCAAAATTGGGCATATTTAACGAGGAAATGGAAAATCCAAATTATAGATATAAAAACATTTCCTACCACTGAAATTTGCAGAGTCACTATAGTAATAAAGAACATCAAAGTTAAGCCACTGTTATCATGTAGGAACACAGCAGCAATTAATGTGGAATTAGACTGTGTAAACAGTCCGAAGACAACTGCCAAATAATCCCTGTTTAGCAATATTGATTAAATACGGAGAGATCAAAAGCCCTTAAACAGGAAATATTTTAACTTAATAGACAATGGAACAAGATTATTAATGCATTGGGATAATTGAAACACTCTGCTCAGGGTATTGATTTTGCTACAATTTGAGAAACAGTGAGCAACGATAGATAACAAAAAAATCAATTTTAGTTTAGTTTAGAGACACAGTGCGGAAACAGGCCCTTCGACCCACCGAGTCCGCGCCGACCAGCGATCCCCACATACTTACACTATTCTACACACACTGGGGACATAATTTATAATTATACCAAGCCAAATAACCTACAAACCTGTACGTATTTGGAGTGTGGGAGGAAACCGGAGATCCCGAAGAAAACCCACGCAGTTTACGGGGAGAACGTGCAAGCTCCATACACACAAGCACCCGTAGTCAGATTCGACAACCGGGTCTCTGGCGCTGTAACGCAGCAACTCTACCTCTGCACCACCCACAATGCCGCTATGATTTAATTGACCTAATAAAGGCCATAATGTTGTTTGCAATATTCCTGTGATGTATTCAGTGCATTTGAAAGTCAATGGGGTAACATGGTGAAATTCTGCATAAAAGTTGAATTAGTTCATGATTATGTTTCAAGAAGAGATCTCAGTGGATCTATATAATCTTTTCTTCTTATCACTAAAGTAACATGACTATTAGACAGGAGCTTGCAAAAGCTAATTGAGGGAGCTGTTTGCCGGCAAATTGACGCCTGGCAAGAAAAAGGCTTTAAAAGGTACATTAGTGATTGTTCAGGGACAGAATGTTCTCGTTAGTGTCAAGAGAACAGAGTGGGGAACCCTAGATAACAAGAAATACTGAGGCTTTCATCGAAAAAGAAGGAGGCTTATGTCAGGTACAGGCAGCCGCAACCAGGGGAGTCCCTCAATGGGTATAGGCTATGCAGGAGTACACCTAAGAGGCAAATCAGGAGGCCAAAATAGGGACAAGAGGTAGCTTTGGCAGGTAAGGTAATGGAGAATCCAAAGACATTCTACGAGTATTTTAAGGTGAAAAGTATGACTCGGGAGTGAATATGGCACTTTAAAGATCATCCTGGTCATCTGTGTGTGGACATTATTAACAATCTGGTTATCTGCGCCAATTGTCGCCGCACGGAGGGACCCCAAGCAGCCCAGACCCTCCCCGCCCCAAGCAGCCCCGCCCCAAGCAGCCCAGCGTCGGAGACCCATCGCAGCCCAGCCCAGGGTCGGAGACCCAGCCCAGCTTGGAGTCAGAGATGTTGCCAAACGGAAAGCGGGGACTCTGATCCCGGTGGAGGAGAACGACCAGCGACCAGCGACCAGAGACCAGCGCCCACTGTGAGTCCCCATCACACTGCTAATTCCAACCACTACCCTCTGGTCCCCCTCGCTGGCACCTCCCCCCTCCCCTGTGATGCCCCCTCTCCCCCATGGCTCTTCCCCTGTATTTTTCACCGAGCTCACCGGCGCCATCACACCCCCCTACCCACAACCTCCCTCCCCCACACCACCCTCTCACCCCCTCCTGCACCTCCCCGTCCACACACACCCCTCTTCCCCTCCTACCCCCCCCCCCCCCCCCCCCCCCCCCCCCCCCCCACACACCCCACTTCCCTCCCCTCCCACACATGAAAAAGAGGGGGAGGGAGTTCTCGGGGATGAGGGTAAATGAGCCGTGTCTGTGCTGTTAGGGGCTAATGCTGAGTGGTGGACTATTGTGTTGGGGGAACGGGTGAGTGGTGGAATATTGTGTTGGGGAATGGGCTGCGTTGGGGGACCAGGCCTCCCGTGTGACTGGGACCCAACGGGTCCCACTTATTCTAGTATGACATTAAAAGAGACATAGATAGGGTAGACAGTCAGAACATTTTTCTCAAGGTGGGAACAGCAAAGATTGGAGGGCATAGCCTTATAGCCAGAAGCGAACATTTGAAGGATATGTATTTTTTACACAATGATTGGTAGGTGCCTGGAATGAGTGTTTGCAGATGTAATAATAGAGGCATTTAAGATGCTTTCAGATTTGCACAAAGTTATGCAGGAAATGGAGGGATATGGATCACATGCAGGCAGAGATCAGTTTAACTTAGCAATACGTCCCTACACATTAGGGTCAATTTTACAGAGACCAGTGAAACCCACATGTTTTTGGGATATAGGAGGAAACTGGAGCACCCAGAGGAAACCTACGCAGTCACAGTGAGAACATGCAAACTCTGCGCAGACAGAGCCCGAGTCAGGATCGAACCCGGGTCTCTGGCATCATGATGAAGCAGCATTACCGCTGCAGTACTACCCGCTGCACCACTGTGACACTGTCTTGCATGAATGATTGCAGTTCAACAATAACCAAATAATTCCAAATCTTGGGATGGATTTTCTTTGGAGTTTCTAACATTGTTTTCTGACATTTCAAAGAGAACTTATTTTGAAGTTGGCAATGTTTGCGACTTGTTGACTGAGCTGCATATTTATGCACAGATTTAGTGGGTGAGGTGGAATATTTGGCTGTATATGTGTCAACTTGCCTTGGAATGGGAACAAATAATTCTGCTAACAAATTATTTCTCTGTGCCCCTTGTGCTCAATTGCCTGCTGTAGGATGTCCCATAAAGCCAGGCTGAGGTGTGTCTATCGAGGAGGGAGCTACTGGAGATCTCTATGCTGTCTGGCAGTTTTTACCAGCTGTCTCTGTCCCACAGGTAAGCATCGCTACTTCATGCAAATTATCACAGTTACAATTTTTACATGAATATTACAACAACAACAAAAAATAATACTCATATTCTTTGGTTTCTGTTTTTGAAAAATATTTTGTTTCTGTTAAAACCAATAGCCTAAAACATGTGGTTGGTAATCTAACTGTGATCGTTTGCAGTGTTTTGTTGAAATTCCACTGTCCATTCCATTCATTAAGCTGCTTATATTAAGCATAGATCCAATCACACAATGATTAGCTTCGATGAACCTTCTAGCCTTCTCACAATGATTATTCTTTTGATCAACATTGCTACCTTTCCTCTTTACCCTCTCTCTACCTCATCTCGAACATGGAATATTAAGCAGCCAATTCAGCATTTGTTCAAAAATATCTGTGATAGCATACTTCTGTGTATCTATCTATCTCTGTGTTTGCTCAACCTATCTGCCTCATTCACGAAACTACTTGCATTTACATATGTGGCATGAAGCAGAACTGGACTTTTTTCGTCTAAGTTCCAGCATTTGTTTCTCGGTCTTCCAATTTTCTTCCTCCCATTTCTTGCTCTTCTCCCTTCGAATTCTCACACAGCATGGACGCTCTGACCCATGTCAGAATTGATTTGTGAGAATGTTGCCAGGACTCGAGGGATAGACTAGGAGGAAGAGGTTACTTCGAGCATAAGAGAGAAAACGGTGAACTTATAGAGGTGTTTAAAATCTTGGGGACAGCGAAAGAGTGAATGCATGTATTTTTTCCTGGGTTGGGGAATCAAGAGTCAGAGGGTTTTGGGTTAAGATGTGAGGTGAAAGATTTAATAGCAACCTAGGAAGCAATTTCCTTTACACAGAGGGTTATGTATATATATATATATATGTAACCTGTTGCCAGAATAAGTGGTTGATGCATGCATGAAGCAGAAGGTGCAATGATGACATTTAAAAGACATTTGGACATGTACATGGATAGGGACATGGGTCAAACGTGTGTAAGTGGGATGAGCGAGGATGGACACCTTGGTTGGCATGGACTACTTGGGCCAAAGACCCTGCTTTCAGGTACATGACTCTATGGTTCTCTGATCTTGTGCCAACCATCAAGCACCCATTTGGACTAATCCTAAACTATCCAATCAACTTCCCTTAGATTCTACCACTTACCTACACTTACTGGGATAAATCTACAGTAACCCATTAACCTCACAATCCACACACATTTGGGATCTGGGATGAAGCCAAAGCACCCAAAGGAAACCAATGTTGTCCCAGTGAGAACATGCAAACTTCACACAGGCTGCACTGGAAATCAGGATTGAACACAGGTTTTATCGACTATGGAAGTTGGGACATTTTGTTACAGTTGTACAAGACATTGGTGAAACCACATTTGGAATACTCTTTAAGAAATAACTGCAGATGCAGGAACAATTGAAGGTAGACAAAAAGTGCTGGAGAAACTCAGTGGGTGAGGCAGCATCAATGGAGAGAAGGAATAGGCGACATTTCGGGTCGAGACCCTTCTTCAGACTGACGTCAGGGTGGGGGAGGGCGGGAAAAATAAAGGAAGAGGCGGAGACAGTAGGCTTTGTGAGGGAGCTGGGAAGGGGGAGAGGAGGGAGCGCAAATTGGAGGAACAGCACTTTGTATTTTGCTTGGGTAGTTTACACCCCAATGGTATGAACATTGACTTCTCTAATTTTAGATAGCCCTTGTTTTCTCCCTTCCTCCCCACCCCCTTCCCAGCTCTCCCAGAAAGCCTACTGTCTCCGCCTCTTCCTTTCTTCCCCCCTCAGTCCGAAGAAGGGTCTCGACCCAAAACGTAGCCTATTCCTTCTCTCCATAGATGCTGCCTCACCTGCTGAGTTTCTCCAGCATTTTTTGTCTACTTTGGAAAACTGTGTTCAGTTTTGGTCACCCTGCAATAGGAAGGATGTCTAAAACTGGAAAGAGTGCAGAGAATGTATATGCGGATGTTGCCAGTACTCAATGGATTGGGCTATAGAGAAAGGTTGGGCAGACTTAAACTTTATTCCTTGGCATGTAGGAGGCTAGAGGGGATCTTGTAGAGGTGTATAAAATCATGATGGGGATGGATAGGCTGGATGCACTGAGTTTTTTTTCCAGTGTAGGGAAATCAAGGAGCCAGATGACATAGGTTTAAGGTGAGAGGAAAAAGATACGATAGAAATCTGATAGACAAATTTTGCACACATAGGGTGGTGGATATATGGAACAAACTACCAGATGAAGTAGTTAAGGTAAGTACCATAGCAGCATTTAAAAGAGATTTGGACAGGTAGATAGATAGGACATTTTTGGAGCGTTATTGGAGAAATGTAGGCAAATGGGATGAGCTTAGATTGGGCATCTTGGTCGGCATGAGTGAGTTGCGCCAAAGGCACAATTTCTACATTGTATGACTGTGATGAGGCGAAACTCCTTCACACAAAGGGTTGTGCATTTTTGGAGCTATTTTACCCGGTGGAGGAGCAGTTATTAAGCCTCTTTGGTATTGAGGTCCATAGAATTGTTGTGCATCAAGATTTCGGAATGGTGGTGTGAAGGTGAAAGACCAGTCCTAATCACATATTGAATGGTGGAACTGTCTTGAAAGTCTGAATGATTCACTCATGCTTTTAAATCTTACACAAATTTGTAGGCAACATGAACACAGGGTGACTGTGCCACTGAAAGAATTTAAATGGATTACAGATGGGTTAACACTTATGTAAACGGTTGGGCAGCGGAATTTCAAAGAAACACTGCATTAACATCATTTACTGTTACCAACAACAACAGATTGTAAATTAAGGCATTGGTCGAAATCGTTGTAGTATTGTCACCATTCACAATATGCTTTGATTTTGTGTAATTTTGTTTTGAGCTAGTAATTTTCCAGTTGTTTTCTCAATTGCTACCAGTTTATTCCACTGCTTTTGTTCTTGGCAACCATGCTTTAAATAAAATGACTAATCAGCAACTAACATATGTGCATATTTCAAAATGTCTGGGCTCTCTGAGATGGAAATCTGGTGGTATTTGCAGCTCTTGCGCACATTTTATATAACTTCTGCTGTGCCGTGACAGGTATTTCTTGGCCTCTTCTTCTAACTGTTTGAAAGGTGCTGGGCATTTGCTAATATATCATCGACTCGTGTAGACAGGGATCGTATCCAGGCTCCCCTGGTTTGGTGGTGGTTAATCATTTGTGGAGGAATGATTTTGCCAAATTCACTGCATAGACCCACATTGATGGAGAAGAACTGTCCCTCGGTATGGATCAGAACTATCAGCACTGAATAGGAGTGAGGGAAAGGAGTAACAGTGACTCCCACCTAATTGAGATATGCTGATTCTGAACCACATTGTGTAATGTCCTAATCAACAATGTATACAAAGTACCATCAATAATCTATTTGTTCCAATGGTGGATCTAGAACTGTGCATATTAACAAGAGTGAGCTATTAGTGCTACAAACCAACTAGTATTTATAAGGCATCTTCAATGTAGGAAAATATCTCCAGTGTAATTTGAGGACACTACAGTCAGACGCAGAATGGATTCTGAGGTGAAGCAAAATAATGGCGTAAATAAAACAGATAATGCTGGAAATTCACTGTAGGTTAGGCAACATCTGAGGAGAGGATGAAGACATGGTTTCAGATTTATGAACTTGTATGGAACAGGTTGGTCCAAAACACTTGTTAGGAACATTTTGTTTTGAGGTGGGAAGGAGATAGTTTGGAATAGGTGTAAATGTAGGAAATTCCGAGCTCAAGGGCAGCTTGAGAGAGGTGCAACAGAGGCCGCAAATGGTGCCAAAAGCATTTAATTCTCGTATCGATTGTCATAAATGTTGGCATTATTAGAAAGATTCATATTGAGAAATAATGAAATTGGTGGTGGATATTATGAAAGATCTGGATGTTAATACTGGTGGTTTGACAGTGGCATTGTTGTTAAATGCTGTAAATATTGTGAAATATGTTTTAGACAATGCAAGATTGTGTTGATAATTTATCTGTGGTAAATGGCGTTTAGTGCTATTTGCAAAGATGGTTAATGGTATTGATGTGAGATTTGTTAAGAGATAAATATAATAAATAGATAATTAAATGGTGTTATGTATCATGGTGAATTATTCATCATATTATAAGATAGACTATTGCACGGTGTTCTGTTGTTAAGGTAGGATAGGATTGTGTGGGTTGGTTCAAGAACCTGATAGTTGTTGGAAAATAGCCTTTCCTTAATTTGGTGATGTTTGACTTCAGGCTTCTGTACTTCCAGTCTGATGGGAGCAGGGAGCAGAGGCAGGGCTCACTGGTGGGGATACTTTGATAATCATATACATGTCCTAAGGTATTCAATTTGGTCCAGAATTTTGCAATGTTATGAGGTTAGATCAGGAGAAGCTGGAATTGTTCTGCTTGGAACAAAGAAGATTGAGAAAAGATTTGGTGGAGGCTTAGGCAGTGTAAATACTGTAGAAGAAAGTTGTTCCCATTTGTGGCTGATTCATGAACCATTGAACACAGATTCAAAGACTTGGTCAAAGGGATACAAGACAAGATGTGAGGCAGAACCATCTTAAGATGAGACACTTGACAATCTTGAACATTGTCTATAGAGATTGTGGGATCATGCAGAGCTATCAGAAGGAAAGTTGATATGCATATAGGAGTGATCAAGCTTCAGGGCTATGAGTGGGTTTCAACTGAATAGGTTGCTGTAGCAAGGCCAGCAGTGATTCAATGGCTGAATGGTCTTCTTTGGATAGAGTGCAGAAGAGGTTTACTAGATGCTAATATATATAAATAAAGAACTGCAGATGCTGGTTTATACCAAAGAGAGGCACAGAGTACTTGAGTAACTCAACGGGTCATGCAGCATCACTGGATAAAAAGGATGGGTGATGTATTGGGTCGGGACCCTTCTTCAGACTGAAGAAGATCCCGACCCAAAACGTCATCCATCCTATTTCTCCAGAGATGCTGCCTGATCCGCTGAGTTATTCCAGCACTTAGTGTCCATCTTGACCAGATGCTGCCCAGATTAGATTGTTTTAAATAGACAAGTTCTAATGAGGACATGGAAGAGATACTGAAGAGTAAAGGGATGGGCTTGAGACCAGAACTAGACTTTACAGTAGTCAAATAAATATTAATCAGCAGTTAATTACTATGTCAATTGGTTTGCTTTTATCACCAACTAAGCAAAAATTATACAAATCCTGCAAAAACCTGTATTGTCGGATTGACTTGTGCAGTTCTGGCTTTCTCTCTGTGATGCTTCTTCCATTGTCTTACTACTGCTTCCTCACCATCCCATCTAACCTGGTCGCAGCATTGGAGCGTTCTCCTGCTACAGCAACTGGACATAAACTCAATTGTTACCTTATCTAGCAGGGAGTACAAACTCTTATGCTTAATAGTAGCCATGTGGACCTGAAGTTCAAGGCCAGTAGTTGGGGAATTAATGAACGCCTCTATTGACCACAAGCCAGCCTTCAAATGCTGGAAGATGTTACTGAATGGGAAGCATATGCCCCTTAACCTTGGTACTCACTGTAGAGTAGATACCCCAAAGTAATGTAAAAAGCCCCATCCAAGCACATCCTGTCCCAACACATTCCTGCCTGGGCAATACCTAGAAGATTTCTACAATTGACATCCCTTTGGTAAAATGTGTAATCTTTCAGAAAGACCACTGGATTTGGATATTGAAGATTGAAGATTCAGTCGGGGGTCTGTGGTGAGTGCAGATAAATGGCCTAAATGCCAGCAGAATTCAGTCATGATCATGTTGAATGGTAGCGCAGGCTTGAAGAGTTTCATGCCCAACTCCTGCTGGTATCTCCTTCCATCCCAAAGAGTAGTGAAATCTGTAAATCTCACCCCCACTAATCTGTTGGGACTAGGTTGGGGAAAGGGCAAATAATGTCAAAACTGAGAGCGGTAGATATTAGATATGGTTAACAAGTTTAATGGAAGCTAGATTGGGAAAATACAACTTGGGCATATCAAATGACTGAAAGGCTTCATCCTGCCCAAAGCTGATGGTCATTCCCCTGTCTAGGGAGTGATGATTGCCTCATTCAGTCCTTGCTGGAATTAAAGGCTTGTAATGTGCAGCATCAGTCAACGCCAGTTTAGTTTAGTTTAGTTTAGAGATACAACATGGAAACAGGCCCTTTGGCCCACCAAGTCTGTGCAGACTAGTGATACTCGCACACTAACAATATCCTAAACACAATAGGGACAATTTACAATTATACCAAGCCAGTTAACCTACATACCTGTACGTCATTGGAGTGTGGGAGGAAACGGGAGCATTCAGAGAAAACCCACACAGGTCTCAGGGAGATCATACAAACTGCGTACAGATAGGACCCGTAGTCAGGCTCTCTGGCGCTGTAAGGCAGCAAATCTACCGCTGCGCCACCATGCCGCCCAAGGAAATTATGAACATTTTGGGCACTGGGATATCTTAGGTGCAGCCCTGTGGTCCAGATTGTAGCTGCTTATGTTCCAATACTGCGCTGTATGTGACTTGACTTCAAAACAATTTCCACCCGAGACAAGACTGACTGCATGCCTGGGCTGAAGCTTGGCAACTCTTCCGCCTTCTCATCTTGCTGGGACTCTGTCCAATGTATGTCACAAAGAGTTTTCTAAGATCAAGTTAACCAGTATAAATGCAATGTTCCATTTTCTTTTCTTTTTGAAATTCAGCAGTTTTGTGCTGCTCAAGTTGCACAGAAACTCTAACTGGTCTCTCGGGCCAGTTCACATCCCCATGTTACCCCGCGGACTATAGCCCTAATTTAGCCTGTAAGTGGACCATCCTGGCCCCTCCTGGATTTATCATACAGCTGACTTTTCACGACTTCGAGTTAGAGGAAGCCCAAGGATGCCAATATGACTTTGTGTCAATACAAAATGGGGCTGAAAAAAATACATTTTGCGGTGTCACAGCTAAGGGTCACACATTGAACTCTGCCATGAATGAAATGGTTGTCAAATTCAAGACTGACTTTAGCATCCAAACAAAAGGATTCAGAGCTTCCTACAAACAAGGTATGTGATAATGTGCACGGCTTGCTGAACGATACTGTTGCTTTCTAAAATATTTCCATCATAACTTCAAAGAAAAAATGCAGACACAAGGAACTCTAGACGCTGGTTTATAAAAAAGACACAAAGTGCTGGAGTAACTCAGAGGATCAGGCAGCATGGAGAACATGAATAGGCGACATTTTGGGCCCTTCTTTGGACTCGAAAAAAAGATCTCGACCCGAAACCTCACCAATCCATGTTCTCCAGAGATGCTGCCTGATCTGAAATGTCACCAATACATGTTCTCCAGAGATGCTGCCTGACCCCTGTTGAGTTACTCCAGGAGTGGGTGTCTTGCAAAGAAAGAAAATTTGGATGCTGTACTGTAAGCTCGGGATGACCTAAAGAACTTCATAACCGATAGAAGTATTTGTGAAGTGTGACTGTAGTTTTGGAGAGACAACTGTCTGCCTATTTTCCAAGACTAACATCTGACAATCATCGATACAATAATGAACAGATAATCGGTTTTAGTGTAACTTGTAATCCCCTCCTAGGTTTTCTATATATATATAAACCGCCTGAATGCTACAATTATGTTCTAGGATGAAATTCTCTCCGTTACATCCATTATGTTATGTATATAAATTGCTTGAACTCTTTAATCATATTCCAGCCTTCATTTTCTCCCAGGTATCCATCATTAAATATATAAAGAACCTCAAAAACCTTTGTTTTGATTCCACCCGAACACTCACTCACAAATGTATATTACTCTGTAATTTATCGCATGCCATTCAAACTCTGCAATTAGATTCTCACCTGTAATTCACTCCCAAATGTCCGTCTTCTAAAGGTACAGTAGAAATGACGGGTGGGAATGGGGACATTTTTATTTGCTTTCTCGTCCCAACCATTCCCACCACACCCGAGCCCCAACAATTGGGAGCCGAGCTGAGATGGGGGCGTTGAATAGACTCATTCTCTCGCTGAGTCCGTGAGACCGGCTGGCGGCCACCCTTCCCGCTCCTCCTCACTCTCCCATCACAGATATCTCCGTGACCCTCTCCCCCACACTGTTACCATTCATTACAAACAGTTCTCAGGAGCGGAACCCTATCGTAAGCCGTGGTAGATGGAATGCTAAATTCCGACGCAGGAATTGGATTTTGTCCATAAGGAAACAGCAGGACAACGAGGGGAGAGTGTATTGGGGCAGTAATAATTGTCACTGTCATTTCAGAGACAGTACAGGCATCTTCGGCCAAATGGCCTCCTACTCGCAATGATAGCTGCTCCCCTTCCTTATCTCCTACACCTCTGTGAAACTAACATATCTTATTTTCTCTTCTCCTCTTGGATGAATGTGAAGTGGCAGTCTCGCTGCGGAATCAAAAGGTGGTGTTGGACAATCCATCTCAACGACAGGTTGTTTCAGTTTCCCCCTCGGTCCCCATCCCAGACCTGGAACAATTCACAGTATGCCTGGAGGCCAAGTCAACTACTGTGAAGAAGAACTGGGTCCTCTTGTCATATGTGGATAGCAACAACTTGCCGCTCATTGCCATCAGGAGCCAGGGAAATGATATCCTCCTGGTAATCTCCAACGTGGAGTGTGACGTGAGTCAACTCTGGAAGGATCATTTCTCTGGCAAGGCATTCACCGCCATTTGGCAGCAGTTGTGTGTCACATGGGATAGTGCCTCAGGCGATATCATCACTCAGACTCAAAACAAATATCAGGTCAATCCCTGCTCAGCCTCCAGAGGGAAAAGTGTTGCAGCCCAGGGTTCCCTCACACTTGCACCAGAACAAAGGGAATCCAGCAAATCCTTCACCGGCGAGCTCTACAACTTCCGTCTCTGGGACTTCAACATGACTGGGCAGATGCTCGTCAACCTATCCTGCGATGAAGTGGGCAACGTGGTGGATTGGGAAAACTCGTTCTGGGACATCCCTGTCTCCATGTTGGAAGCGGACAGTGATCTGAGCTGTGGTGAGTGTGATGCTCTGTTGGATAAGGTTGCTTGCTCCTGTGCCTGCTTCTTCTCCTTATGTCGTTAGTTATTTCAGATGTCTTGTACATGGTAGGCATTAATTTCCTATATGTGTACAGGAGAGGCCCTTGTTGCAGGGTAGCAAGGTGACAAAGAAATCCTGGGAATAGAGGGTTGTTCTATCAAGCAAGGCTAGACCTTTAGTTTGTTTTCCTCGGAATTTAGAAGATTGAGCACTGGCATTGAAAAATATCAGATCCTAAGAGAACCTGACAGGTTAGATGGTGCGATATTTCTACTATTCGGTTACATACAGGCAAAATAAAGGTCTGGGTATTTAAAACTGAGATGCTTGGAAATTTCCTCTCTCAGAGGCTGGTGAATCTTTGGAATTCTATGCCCCTGAGGAAGATGAAGGCCAAACAATTAAATATATTTAAATCGGAGATGAATGTTTAAAATTTGAGAAATTGAGGGTTTTGGACAATTGACATAGAAGAGTTGAAGTCTGCTTAGATCAGCCATGATCATATTGAATGGAAGGGCAGGCTTGAGAGGTTGAATGGTCTACTCCTGTTCCAATTTTCGTGTGTTCTTGTTCGATATGCTGGTTCCCATTTGTTCACAGAGATACAGAAACGTTATCTGAAAATAGAATGATTAGGAATAACTGCAAGTTTAAGGCTATTGTATTGTTAACAGCTTTGTTTATCTGCTTTGTCTTCTTACCTGAGCTCAAAAATCTTTGGGTATTTATTGCAAGAAGTAATGGGTAGGCTGAGTTTGTTTCTGGTGTGGAAGGGGCTGAGAGGAGCATAACATTATGAGGGACATTAATTGGGTAATAGCAGGGAATCCTTTCCCCCTAATGCAGGCATAAGAAATCCAAGGGCATGTTGAAGGTGAGCAGTGGGAGTACTTCAAGGGGATCTGAGGAATAATGTTTTCACCTTTAGAATAGTTGGAATTTGGGACACACTGGAGATGTGCGTTTTCACACTTCTATACACTTGCCCAATGGGAGAGGGGAGGAGAGAGTGTCCAGGGTGTGACTCTTTCTTGATTATGCTGCTGGCCTTGCCAAGGCAGCGTGAGGTATAAACGGGGTCAATGGAAGGGAGGTTGGCTTGTGTGATAGTCTGGGCTGCGTCCACAATTCACTGCAATTGTGGCCTTCCCTACACCGTGATTCAATTTCTATGCAAAATCTACTGCATGTCATTGTCGCTACTGCCTGCTGCCTTGCTACAACATCAGTGAGGATCAATAGGTCGAGTGTAACACCAGCTGCTCAAGAGGGTGACGAGAATGGAACAAAACTGAAAAGGAAATGTAAAACATTACCAAGAGTCGTGGATAAGCAAGATAGATATCAGTCAGAAAATAAACAAAACCGATGTCTGGAAAAATCCGGATTTGGGTGGAGGTCCAGTGGCACGAAGAGAATGTGATGTGGCTCTGCAAAGTAATGCTATTCAGCATCTGACTCAGCCCACACTTCCTCAGCCCTGGCTTCAATACTTTCTGCATTAGTCACTTCATTATCTTTCAAGTCAAGGCAAGTGTTTATTGTCATATGCACAAGTACAGTGAGGTACAGCCACTATGAAAAACATTGCTTCAAACAGCATGGCTGGTACATCGATTCAAACACACAAAAACATAAATTGTGTGCGAATTACATAAATTGTACAAGATCGTGAAAAGGAAAAAAAAGTTAAGAAAAACAAGACACCCGAGCCAGAGCAAAAATAATTAGAAAATAAGTCCATGGTAGTGCAAGAGGTGGGCCAGTGTTCCATTGCTGAGGTAAGATTAGGGTTATGGAGATTGGTTCAAGAACCTGATGTTTGTAGGAAAGTAGCTATCCTTAATCCTGGTGATATGGGACTTCACGCTTCTGTAACTCCTCATAGCAAGAGGAGAGCATGACATGCATGGTGGGGTTCCTTGATGATAGACTCTCCCTGGTCTGACCCATAACTGACTCCAGACCTATCATGACATGATATGTTAGAAGGACATAGAGATGTACAACACTGAAATAGGTCATTCGGCCCATCATACCAATGAACTTTTTTCCTCGTGTACAAGCCTAACCTGCCAGGATATACAAAAGCACCCACGTACACATGCACACATATATATGTCTACACTTATGTGCATAAATGTGCGCACATGTGCATAGGCATGTATGCACATACATATAAACAGATTCATAAATTTGCTTGAATTTGCAAGGATTCAAACCAATGTACATGAGTACATACATAAGAACTCATGTGCACACGTGGGCACACAAATTGACACATATGTTATGCATTGCACACATGCATGCCCTCCTGCCCCCCCCTCCCACACATACACACACACACATAGACATGCACAGATGTGCCTGCACAGACTATGAACGGCCTGATAGCCCTACATTGCTGCCTATTTAACTAATGTGTTTTTGTTATTTACTTCCAGCCTCTGCATTTCCCACCAATCCGACTGTCCGACCTACCTGTTCGTCGTTGGGATCAGGATGTCAAGGTAGGGCCAAGGATAGCGCAAATGTGACCAGAATGGTCAGTTTTAAAGTAATAATTAACTTTTAACGGGATCAATCTGTGACCGGTCCCTATTATTTTATCGGAGTAATTAACCTTCGCTGACCAAGTTTCTAATTTAAATTGCCTTAAGAAATATTGTTCACTTCTGTCCGGTTTCAAGCAACCCGTTTTGGATGGAGGTGAGGAAAATGAGTCAAGAAGCTTCTAATTTGTTGCCTTTTTCAGATTGCAGTGTCATTAAGAAAGGGAACAACCCGTCTGTGCTATTTTAAAGATCGTTTCTATGATTCAGCCAGTTTCCTGGCTCTCGGAGTGTGATATTTTGCATAGCCAATTCCCTGAGTGGTTCGGAGAGGAGCAAGAGCGAGATTCAGTCAGACAGATTTATCTGCATAATGGCGAATGTGCCTTGGTTCATAATCAATGATTTACGATCTTCTCAAATAATGCCAAAACTTGTCTCGCAAAGGTTGACTCAGTTACTTCAGTGTGCATAATGTTGACATTATTTTCCATGTTTCATTCATGCCTAATGTTAGTTACCGAGTTTGTCTTATATCGACAGGATGTTGGAACTTCCAGACATACTAACTAGCCTCTCGCCCAAGGGAAAGGAAATAAAAAAGTACACATATCTTTTTTTTAATTGGACCTTGGTTTCTTCAAAGCGAGTATTCCACATCGGAAATAAGACATAGGATGAGAATCCGTAACAAAAGCTGGATTAAAGTATCATCATGTATAACAAAGAGGCCAGTTGGCCCATCTTGCATCTGCCGGTTTTCTGAATGATTTCCACAGCTGTTTTATCATAGCCCTGAAAGTGCACACTTCTCTTACTCAATGACAAGGGATTGCAGTGTTTTTATGGCTGGGAAAATAATCCAGAGGTTGGGTTAATTATTGGGAGAGGTGAGTGAAAATCCACCATGGATGAATTTAAATTTGGTTAGTTTAGTTGAATCAGGCCAAATTATAGACAGTAGACAATAGGTGCATGAGTAGGACATTCGGACCTTCGTGCGAGCACCGCCATTCAATGTGATCATGGCTGATCATCCACAATCAGTACCCCGTTCCTGCCTTCTCCCCATATCCCCTGACTCCGCTATCTTTAAGAGCCCTATCAAGCTCTCTCGAAAGTATCCAGAGAACCTGCCTCCACCGCCCACTGAGGCAGAGAATGGCACAGACTCACAACTCTCTGTGTGAAAAAGTGTTTCCTCATCTCCGTTCTAAATGCCTTACCCCTTATTCTTAAACTGCGCCCCCTGGTTCTGGACTCGCCCAACATCGGTAACATGTTCCTGCCTCTAGCATGTCCAAACCCTTAATAATCTTATACATTTTAATTAGATCGCCTCTTATCCCTCTAAATTCCAGGGTATACAAGCCCAGCCGCTTCATTCTCTCAGCATATGACAATTCCGCCATCCTGGGAATTAACCTTGTGAACCTACGCTGCACTCCCTCAATAGTAAGAATGTCTTTCCTCAAATTAGGGGACCAAAACTGCACACAATACTCCAGGTGTGATCTCACTAGGGTCCTGTACAACTGCAAGATACAAGATACATTTAATTGTCTCTTTGCTGCCAAAAGAACCTCTTTGCTCCTATACTCCTCCTCGTGTTATGAAGGCCAACATGCCATTTGGTTCCTTCACTGCCTGCTGTACCTGCATGCTTACTTTCATTGATTGATGAACAAGGACCCCAAGATCCCGTTGTACTTCCCCTTTTCCCAACTTGACAGCATTTACATAATAATCTGCCTTCCTGTTTTTGCTACCAAAGTGGATAACCTCACATTTATCCACATTAAACTGCATCTGCCATGCATCTGCCCACTCACCCAACCTGTCCAAGTCACTCTGCATTCTCATAGCATCCTCCTCACAATTCAGACTGCCACCCAAATTTGCTGATGTTACTTTGAATCGCTTCATCTAAATAATTGAAGTATATTGCAAATAGCTGCGGTCCCAGCACCGAGCCTTGCAGTACCCCACTGGTCACTGCCTGCCATTCTGAAAGGGACCCTACTCTTTGTTTCCTGTCTGTCAACCAATTTTCTATCCATGTCAGCACTATACCCCCAATACCATGTGCCCTAATTTTGCTCATTAATCTCCTACGTGGGACCTTATCAAATGCTTTCTGAAAGTCCAGGTACTGGCTCTCCCTTGTCCATTTTCCTAGTTACATCCTGAAAAAATTCCAGAAGGTTAGTCAAGCATGATTTCCTCTTCGTAAATCAATGCTGACTCGGACCGATCCTGTTACTGCTATCCAAATGTGCCGCTATTTCATCTTTTATGATTGACTCCAGCATCTTCCCCACCACCGATGTCAGGCTAACTGGTTTATAATTCCCTGTTTTCTCTCTTTCACCTTTCTTAAAAAGTGGGATAACATTAGCTACTCTCGAATCCACAGGATCGATCCTGAATCTATAGAACATTGGAAAATGATCACCAATGCATCCATAATTTCTAGAGCCACTTCCTTACGTACCCTGGGATGCAGATCACCAGGCCCTGGGGATTTATCAGCCTTCAATCCCATCAGTCTACCCAACACCATTTCCTGCCTAATGTGAATTTCCTTCAGTTCCTCCGTCACCCCAGATCCTCTGGCCACTAGTACATCAGGAAGATTGTTTGTGTCCTCCTTAGTTAAGACGGATCCAAAGTACCTGTTCAAGTGAAGACGGTTCCAAAGTACCTGTTCGTTCATTTAAATTCTTTAAAGGTAGCTAGTTATTCATATTTCGCTCGGGCAGCTTACAACCCAGGGGTATGAATATTGGTTTCTCTGCCTCCAAGTAACCCTTGCATTATCTCTCTCTCTCCATCCCTCCCCCACCCAAGCCACACCAGCATTTTGTTCTCACCTAGCAAACAGCTTTCAATGGCCTGTTTCCTTTATCATTGTTACTTTTTTACATATCTTTAATTCATTTGTTATTTATATCTCTGTACCATCGCCTATATCTCCAGTTTCCCTTTCCCATTACTTTCACCCTGAAGAAGGGTCTCGACCCGTAACTTCACCCATTCCTTCTCTCCAGAGATGTTGCCTGTCCTGCTAAGTTACTCCAACTCTGTGTCTATCTTTAGTTAAAATCCAACTGGTTCATTAATTCCTGTCAGGAGAATTGACTTTCCTGACCTTAAATAGGCCCCACATGACTCCAAACCTGCACTGATGAGTTATTTACATAGAGAGTGGTGGGAGCCTGGAACACATTGTCAGGGTTGGTGGTGGTGTAGGCAGATTTAATAGTGACATTTAAGAGGCATTTGGACAGGTGTATGGAAGTGCTGGGAATCGAAGGATATGGATCTTGTACAGGCAGATGAGATCAGTTTAACAGCATCATATTTGGCACAAACATCGTGAAGTCGAAGCATTCCTGTACTGCACTGTTCTATATTCTATACCTGGCCTCCTAACCTGTGCTTGGTCATAAATTTGTGGATTTGTGCCTCATCTCTTAGATTGGTCCTCATTTCCTCGTTTAAGCCTCATTGCCCTTCCTCTGAACTAACTAAATAGTGTCATAGTGATACAGCGTGGAAACAGGCCCTTCAGCCCAACTTGCCCTTACCGGCCAACATGCCCCAACTACACTGGTCCCACTTGCCTGTGTTTGGTCCATATCCCTCTAAACCTGTCCTATCCATGTACCTGTCTAACTGTTGGGATAGTCCCAGACTCAACTGTCTCCTCTGGCAGCTTGTTCCATATACCCACCACCCTTTGTGTGAAGAGATGGAAGTCCTGAGTCACAGCATGATTCTCAGGAAGCTGCTAGTGGAAGAATTGGTATCTTCCACCAAACCCAATAAGCTCTCAGTTTTGGGTTCGGCAGTGGTTGGTGTATGGTCACTGAAAGCAGTCGGTGAATCGGCCTTCAACCCGGACAGGGAGAGAACAGCAAGCACAGGAAGTTCTAAACTCAAGGGGTTAATTGTTTTCCCTTCCCCTAGCCACGCTGCCACAAACATTGCCTACCTTCAGTCATCGTTGGCACCCTTCCCGGGTAATTGGCCAGGACGAGACAGCTTGTTAATTAAAATCCCAAGGTCTTTATACTGCAGTGCCTCACCTGCTTTCCTTGTTTGATTTTGTTGAGGCACAGGAGTTCATCAGGCACGCATCGCCAGGCAGACATCTCCGCACCCTTTCTTCCCCCCGCCAACTAAAGCTCTGCTGGGGCGAGGAGTCACACAAGAAAAAGGACAGCAGGAAATAGCAGCAGGAGTAGGCCACTCAGCCCCTCAACCCCACCCCACCATTCATGGCTGACCTATGCTGGCCTCGACTCCTCTGCAGTGCCTGTTCCTCATCACTCTCAGTTCCTCCATTTTTCAAATATTTTCCTATCCGCCTTCAGTATATCTAATGATCCAGTCTCCATCACCCTCCTGGGCAGAGAATGCCAGATTCACTACTCTCTGAGAAAATTAACTATACACATTTCAGTATTAAATATCCAGCCCCTTATTTTGTAGGTTTGTCCCCTTGTTCGTGACTCTTCCATTGGTGAAAATATCTTAATATCCACACGTCCAAGCCCTTTTAGGATCTGACATGTTTGAACAAGGTCACCCCTTCTTCTAAACTCCAAGGAATACAGTCTTGCCTCTGTGAAGTGGATCCTCAGAGGAGGGCTGTTTAACACTGGAACAGGTTTGGTGGTGAGGAATGGGGGGGTGGGAAGTAGTGGGCTAATTGTCTTCTGTAAATTGCCCCGAGTGTGTAGGTTGTGGATGTGAAAGTGGGGTAACGTAAAACATGTGAGAACGGGTGATCAATAAGGTAGTTGATATTCTGACTTCTAAGAGAAAGCTAGTTTAAGAAGCCCTTGGTGTTGGGGTGGGGTGAGTGAAGGCTTCAGAAATACGATCAGGAAAGGAGTGGTGCTTCATAAACTTCTGTCTTCTCCCGGAGTTGTGCAACATCGCCCCTCTTCATCT
This sequence comes from Leucoraja erinaceus, assembly GCF_028641065.1. Classification (NCBI taxonomy): domain Eukaryota; kingdom Metazoa; phylum Chordata; class Chondrichthyes; order Rajiformes; family Rajidae; genus Leucoraja; species Leucoraja erinaceus. The sequence continues at coordinate 20,914,752 of NC_073384.1, read as the reverse complement.
TGACGTTCCTCTTTAATCATTAGCTACTGTTTGGTCGCTTGCTATTAAACAAACACTGGAAGTCTGCCAAATCCTTTCTTGTTGCTGTTTCCAGTCCTGGCGGACTCCTCTCTAGCTCCTTTTTGAGGCAGCTCATGTATCAAGCATTAAGCCTCGGGGTCCTCAAATCCTCCCAGTATATCATTAATAATCTCCAGTCAGGCCTGTACAACACTTCTGAGATACTGCCTTTGTATCATTCGTAAGGTTATTCACTTTTACTATCCCTGCGACCAGATCTGATTATTCCCTATTCCATTTTCTATAATCTTGAGACCAGGGATGCTGGAGTTAATACTGCTGCCTTATCAGCCCCAGGAAGCAAGTTTGATTCTTACCTCCAGTATGTGGAGTTTGTATGTTAACCCTATGACTGTGGGGTTTTGCTTTGGGTGCTCCGGTTTCCTCCCAGATCCCGATGGCGCATGGGTTTGGTCCCTGTAAATTGCCTCTGATATGCATGGTGAGTGCTAGAATGGGTAACAAGGAACATTAGTATGGGGAATGGCATTGGGTTGTGAGCTGGCATTGAGCTGATGGGCTGAATGGCCTCTTTCTGTGTGGAGAGCAAACATGGAAGGTGGAACCCTGCTGCCCATGCCCTACTGAACCCAAGACCTGTTTACCCCTCACTCTTGAAGATTGCCTCTCCACTGAGCAGCAGTTCATTTGTATTTCCACACCTCTCCCTGACCTTGACTCCTTCCTCTCTCTCACCTTTTCTTGGTCTGCATCATTGAGTTCCTCTCGCTATTTGTTTTTTTAGGGCTGGATACTGTGAGTCTGATTCTTTTTGCTTCTCTCTGGAGGGAAAGCGGAATAATGGAGCTCACTAATGCCCCAAGGTGTTTGCCTAAACCAATGCAAATAATTCTCCAATGAGTGAAGCTTTTCCATTTCTTATTCTCATGTTCTCAATCAGAGATCCATGCCATTTGAATCCTACTCCTATCCCGACTAACAGAACTGGGTGTGGGTTATGTTGTGCATACAAGCACTGAAACATGCCATTTGGACCCAACAACTAAACGCTGTTCTTGAATCTGCTCAAACCAAAGTAATCTAAACTTCTCAAATTGAAAATCAAAAGAGACTACCGATGCTGAAAATTTGAAATAAAAACATAAAATGTTGGACATATTCAAGTTGAAGTTCAAGCATTGAGAAACAAGGAACTGCAGATGCTGGTTTACGATAAAAGGCACAAATTGCTGGTGAAACTCAGTGGGTCAGGTCGCTTCTCTGGAGAACATGGGTAGGCGATGTTTCGGGTTGGGACCCTTCTTGAGGGGCTGGAGGGAGACAGACAGACAGACAGACAGGTAGATAGACAGACAGATAGATAGATAGACAGATAGATAGACAGACAGACAGACAGACAGACAGACAGACAGACAGACAGACAGACAGACAGACAGACAGACCGACAGATAGATAGAGAGATAGATAGATAGATAGATAGATAGATAGATAGATAGACAGACAGACAGATAGACAGATAGATAGATAGACAGGTTCACCAGACTGATTCCTGGGATGTCAGGACTTTCATATGAAGAAAGGCTGGATAGACTCGGTTTGTACTCGCTAGAATTTAGAAGATTGAGAGGGGATCTTATAGAAACTTACAAAATTCTTAAGGGATTGGACAGGCTAGATGCAGGAAGATTGTTTCCGATGTTGGGGAAGTCCAGAACAAGGGGTCACAGTTTAAGGATAAGGGGGAAATCTTTTAGGACCGAGATAAGGAAAACATTTTTCACACAAAGAGTGGTGAATCTCTGGAATTCTCTGCCACAGAAGGTAGTTGAGGCCAGTTTGTTGGCTATATTTAAGAGGGAGTTAGATGTGGCCCTTGTGGCTAAAGGGATCAGGGGGTATGGAGAGAAGGCAGGTACAGGATACTGAGTTGGATGATCAGCCATGATCATATTGAATGGCAGTGCAGGCTCGAAGGGCCGAATGGCCTACTCCTGCAGTTATTTTCTATGTTTCTATGTTTCTATCCTATAATTTATATTAGGGTTACATAAAAGTGGAGAATTCAACGCTCGTGCAATTGGATTGAGAGCAACCCAAGCAGAATATGAGATGTTGTCCTTCAGTTTGCATGTGGCAGCATCTGTAAGAGACAAACAGAACATTTCAGGTAGAAGACCTCTTGTTTGATGAGGTGGTCTCGGAGCTGAAATGCTATTCCATCGATGTATTTCCTTGTGCCTTATGTTTCCCTTTCAGGTGTGAGTCTTGTTGCTTCCATTATTCTGCAGGGTAGCAAGTTCCACTTGCAGTATTGAACTCTCAACTCAGGGGCTCAACTGCTCCAGGCTGAAACATACCTGTTGTCCAGTCACAGTAATTCACAGTTGTGGTGACACAACTCATTCACTGATCTCCAGCACAAAGTTTGATAGGATCTTTGACATGTTTCCTCCTTTAAGAGAAGTTGCCTTCAATAGTAGAGTACCCTGACTTTCTGACTGAGTGCCAGATTATATCATGTTTTTTCCCCAATAAACAAACTTTATTCAGAATAATACAAAAAGATATACAAAACTCAAAAGTGCAAAAACTCATCTGACATTCCCAGTGTTTGTATATTAATTAGTGTATTCGGTAGCGCTCACAATCTATCCGTATACCAGGCATATCTCTTCCCTTGTTTGAGGGGTGTCTCCACCAGACTCTGCCCCCCAATATCCCACTGGAGGAGGACCCTAGACTGTAGACCTCTCCCACAGAGACTTGGCGTTGGCTCCCCCAAGCCTCAGCAAGTCCCTCAGTATGTACTCTTTGCAGTCAGGAATGGTCCAGTCGGCAACATTCTCCAATGGATATCTCGCTCTGCTGGGACCATCAAGAGTTGTGCAGCCCAAAGAATGTGGGGCAACCCACTGATTTGTGCTTACTTCTCTGGTGGGGGTCACAGGTCTATCCAGTGGGCAAGGTTGTCTCACCAGTAAAGCCTTGATCTATATTAAGATTGAAAGTTCTCATGCATGTATTTATTGCAACAGCGTGTGTTTCTCGAGCCGTGTTTGGTAACTGCATGTAACGATTAACGAGTGCATCATCTAATAATGTATTGTTACTTGCTTGCTCTTCCTTATCTTATTCCCAGCCACCACACCAGTTAACTCCAACACTCTTACCACTAACTTGCACGTCACTAACAGTGTTGATCCGTCAACTGATGGTAAGAACAATGCATCTTTTTATTCTGTTGTTATTTTGCTATAATTTAATATAGTGGAGGCAGCTAATGTGAAGACTCAGTGTTATGATTACACACCCCCACCAGTCATTCTATTGGGTGGACTAGGTAATCAGTATCATGTGTTCAAAACGGCATTTGCCTTTATATATACCCATTGAAGAATTATGTGTTTAAAAATAAGTTTGCTTTGTTTTATTTTTCTTAGGTATTGTGGATGGAATTTATTAAAACCATAGTTGTGCAATTATATATTCTTAAATTTTTTTTAATACATTACATGAGACAATATGAACACAGTATAATATTAAACAATTTGCAATACTTAGTCATAGCTTGTTACTCTATACTGCAAAATGATACAAGTAGCACGTCATGGTCTGAACCTTGGAATGTAACATTGTGTAAAAACGGTTACAAAACTTCTCGTGGAGTTTAGATGGTGACATTTAAGATGTAGATCAGATCACAAAAAAATACGTGGATGAGAACGTGACATTTGGCCCTTCAAATGTTTCAATTCTGATGTTTCCACACTCCCTAGAGCATTCTGGTGTGCTTAGGACATTGTTATTATCCTACATAGGGCTGTATTTTGATCATATTTGCCTTTTGAGTGAAGTTGCTTCATACATAGTTGCTTTGTTATAATGAATGGAAGATATCTTGCATACCATATATGAAATAAGATAAAGCATAAAGTACTATACTGCAAATATTTTACAGGTAGATTTTATATCATGCATACATAGCTCAATTTATCAAATGGAACATTTTGGAGAGTACAAATTAGATTATTGTGAATATAAAATAGTACTATATATATATATATATATATTAGATGTAGTATAAAATATTGGAAGGATATAAGAGAATTACTGTAGCACATGGGGATGTTTGATTAACATAGAATATGTGGAAAAGGGTGCATATGTAAAAAATCTAAATATATCTCTTAAGATATCTCAAAATATTTCAAATGTTAAAAATCACACTATTGGACCTGTATCAAAAGAACTCTACCTCAGAGCTAATCAAAAACTCCCGTATCCACCCGAATACCCCACTATCCACCAGTGTTTTCCACTTGTTAATCGAACATCCCCATATCCCACTGCTATTATACCCAATCAAATAGATATCCCTATATTAACCATTAGAGTTCCAAACGAATCTATGGTACCAATACTGTACCCCTGTGTTACACTGTAGGAAACCTGTTCCCCTGTACTCTGCCCCATTATTTTACATTCATTGTGTTGTAGTCCCAATACTATACCCCGGCATTACACACTCAAAATCCCGACATCCCTGCATTATGCCCCAGTGTAAAACAGTGACAATCCTGCAGGATTGTGTACCCATGTATTTTATATTCACTATCCTGTACTCCCAGTACTGTACTGTTCCCTAATATTAAACACTGATAATCTGGCACTGCCAATACCCCAGCTTGAACATACATATATTCCTTGTACTACACTCCAGTCTTGTGCATTAATCCAGCTCACGGTTTCAACGTGGACAGTCGATCCAGCTCGAGGTTTTCTAGGATTAGCTCGCCGCAGTGGGACAGCCCCTTTACTTTTCTACTTTCAATGCACATATTTCATTTCCATCCAATGTCATCAATGTCAGGTCACCCTGGCAAATACTGAACTAAAGTAATTGTTTAATATTTCTGCAAAGCCTTATTATTATTCATCTGTTGCCTCGCCTTTTCCCTGAATGGCTCTTCCCAACCCAACTTTGTCCATCCCAACTTCAGCTTTCTATTTGTGTTTCTTTTACTTGGTAATTAATTTAATAATTCTGTATTGAGTCCAAGAAACACAGCAAGGAAATAGGCCCTTTGTCCCGACACCAAACACCCATTTACATTAATCCTACATAAGTCTCTGTTTTTATTCTCTCCACACTCCCATGAACTCTCCCTAATTCTACCATTCACCTACATACTGGGGGCAATTTACAGAGACAAATTAACTTACCAAACCTTACTCATACAGCATGGAAATAAATAATTTGGTCTAACTCATCCATGAAACTTACACAGGTTCCTCTTTATTTTTCAATGACTTTTTCAATTTCATTCCAAACAACTTAATTTCCTAGCTCAGCATGCATTCCTCCAGTCGATGTACCTGGTGCAGAACTCCTTAGTCATAGTCACAGAATTATACAGCACAGGAAAGGGGCCTTCACCCCACCATGCCCATCCGACACTGTGTCTATCTAAACTAATCGCGTTTGCCTGTATTAGGACCTTGCCTATTTCAGCGTCTAAATGTTTAATAAACATAGCAATTGGATCCAATTCCACCACCTCCTCTCACAGTCAACTCCAGACATCAACTACTCTCTAAAAAGCAACTTTCCTCTCAAATCCTTTTTAAAACTCTTTCCTATTTTAAATCTATGTCCTCTTGTTTTTCATACCTCCACCCTTGGAATAAGATCCTAGCTACCCACCTTATTTCTCCTCTTACATGTATATATATATATATATATATATATATATATATATATATCAGGTCATCCCTCAGTCTCCTTTGCTCCAGGGAAAAAAACGTTTGCCTATCCAGTCTTACCCATTAACTAAAATACTCCTGACAACAGTCCACTCCCTTCAGCATAGTCACATCCCTCCTATGCCATGGCAACTGAACTGCATGCAATGCTCCAGGTCCAGTATAACCAGTGTTTCGTAAGGTTGCCTCAGGGCATCCCAACATTTGTATTCTGTGCTTTGACCTACAAAGCAGGCATGGCTTTTTCACACCCTATTCACCTGTGGCAAATGGGGTGGTGAACAAGGCTCTCAGTATGTTTGTGCTCTCCTATTTACTGTACATCTACTATTTGATTTCTTTCCGAGGCTGGAGTTGGGATTGAATTCCACCTGCCAATGCCCTTCCCAAGCCATCCTTATTCCTGAGGCACTTGTGAAGAAGGAGCATGCCTCTCTCCACACCCTCAATTGTTCAGTAATACCAGTGCTATCTCTTTCTTACAATCTTTCTAGCTCACCGACCTCTTTGTGCTGTGAACATCTTTGCTTTTAGTGGGCACTGGAGAACCAGCAAACTTAGCTAGGACATACAACTCTTTACTACAACTCTGTGTAGCCTGTTACTCCACCTCTGGTGAATTTTCTGAGATTTCTTAAGTGACTCTTGGAGAGCGGTTTTCCTTTCCAAGGGTTAGCAAGAAGTATTCAGACCATTTTAAAGTTTATCAATTGAGTGATCAGTATTTCATATTTGATTACATTACAAAGGCATAAGTACTCCATTCACTGAAGTCACCACACATGGATCCAGAGACACCACAGATTTGAGTAAGTCATTGGATGTTTGATCCTTTTATGTCTAAATAGATAGAAGGGAGATGGAGGGGAGAGGGGGGGGGGGGGGGGGGGGGGGGGGGGGGTGAATCTGAATCATTGAGGGAGGATGTGTTTTGGATTGGTATATCAGCTTTCTCAACCTTGGGCCATGTGCTCTCATAGCCAGTATAACTGCTTGGAGTAGATTCACTGTTGTAATTAAGAAACCTGGTTGCTAGTTCCCACAGTGCAAAGCATATGTTGAAGTAACATTTCAGCAACGATCCATCTTCTTAGGCACAAAACTCTGGATGCTGAAATTAGCACTCAACAGACGAAACTGCTTTTGATGGAGTCTTCCAGATTTGGTATTTGGTAGTCATCCATCTTGGATATTGGGGAGGGAAGGTGATGGGATAAAATAATGACAAGCTCCTTAGTAGCGAGGTGGTTGGCAATGGAAGCCTGTAACATAATCACCTCGCTAGCCTAATACCGAAAAGTAGGCACACAGTGCCCCAGATTAATTTAGGCCATTCGGAAACATGCCATTCGGCACACCGAGTTTGCGCAGACCATCGATCACCCCGTACAATAACAATATGCGACACACTAGGGACAATTTACAATTTTACCGAAGCCGATAAACCTTCAAACCTGTACATCGTTGGCGTGTGGGAGGGAACCGGAGCACCCAGAGAAAACTCACACGTTCACAGGGAGAATGTACAAACTCTGTTCAGATGGCACCCATGGTCGGGATCGAACCCGGATTTCTGGCGCTGTAAGGCAGCAGCTCTACCACTGTGCCGCCAATGTGCCTCCCTGTTGTTAACTCACCATACAATCTGACTTATTAGCGAAATCTGCAAATAAATTTACCAGTAAGTGGCATATTCCAGCCAGACATGTTATGGGATCCATTGAAAAGATGCCATACCTATATCTGGCTAAATGCAGCAGCAATGGTGCACTCAATTGGAGTTCCATTGTCAGAGGTTATGGGGAGAAGGCAGGAGACTCGGTTTAGGAGGGAGAGATAGATTGGCCACAATTAAATGATGGAGTAGACTTGATGTGCCGAATGGTCTAATTCTGCTCCCATCACTCATGACCTTATGACCTTATGAATTATCTGTGAATAATGGATTTCTGCGCGGACAAACCGTGGTCAGTCGAATCAGGTTAAGTTTTATTCTTTTGCATTAATCAGGGCATCAAAACAACACAGTCTCCCAAAATACAAGTTGTAATTGCTCCAGCAATGAAGGTAGGGAGAAGCTGACTGCAATGTTCTTCGCTAGCATTGGTGTTGATGCTGGGTTACTAATGTCGCTGCCACAATGATGCTACTAACCATTGGAAGCTTTGGAGAAGGCAATATCATGATTTATACCCAAAAGAGTGCAAACACAATGAGGTTTAATGCCACCTGACTACAAATGGTTACTTGCACATTCTTATGACACAGTGTCTATCAAAAGAAAACACTGTAAAGTCCCTTGTGGTCAACAGTTTGCAATTTGTGCACCTCATCTCATGGGACTTCTTCACAGTCGAAATCAAACAAAATGTTAAAATAATCTTCAGTTTCTTGGAAATGATGCCACTTTAAGCTAGTGCTATGTTACCTGCAATATATATGATCTAGATATGTTGGTGAATTGCGCTGTTGGTGAGGACTGAGCTCAGGGGGTATAGACGAGAGGTGATAGTGATGGGATGGTGCGGTGTACGAGATGCCATCTTACACCTTGGACTATATTTTCCTAGGTGGACTATCTCCCACCTATCACCTTTTTTCCCCTGAAATAATTCTGAAGTTTCTTAAAGAGGGCAACAACAATACCTACCATGATCTCAAACCCCACACCCCTCCCCCCACCCTCCCCTTCATATGGCCGGCCCATTTGGTGTTCGTTGAGCTTGTTCCAACAACTTGTAATATTGACCCTTCACAACGGACATGCATGGGCGATGGGGTGGAGGAAGATGATGACCACGGTGGGGATCCTATGATAGGAAGGTGTGGTCATCTATATATGTTTACAATAGGAATCTGTATAAGATGGGGAACACAAACATTTAGATTTATGTTCTGGCCATTTGTTGTGCTTCTCTGCTACCTGACCAGTGGAACAGTTTAAAATCACATTTGAAAAGAAAGAGCCTTCGATTATTTGGTTCTTTTCACAACCTTGTGTGGTCTCAAAAGGCTTCATAGTGAACATAGCACAACTGAAGTGTGTTTAGCTTTCCAATAACGAAAACTAGAGCAGCTGACCTATCCATAACAAGTCCCCATCGACACAGGTGCACAAATAATCTGCTACGTGATGTTGAGCCAAGAAGGATTCCCCTCGTTCATTGTCAGTTATATATAATACCTCATTGGGACATATCTGACAGTCTAGCACCTCCGTAGATGGGTGCACTGGCCCCAATTTATGTACTCCCAAATCCCAAATTATATAATGTAATGGTCTAATCCAGAGAAGGCCACTGTGGAATTTCGAATCCTGGGATTATCCCGTTATGTCTGAGCCCCCTTCCTTTGAGCTCAATTATCTTCCCGGAGGATTGGAAACTTTGAATAATAAAAAGTAACCAGTAAATGTTCAGGCCAGGCAGCATCTGTGGAAAAAGCAGCAGATTTACAGTCAAATAACTTTCCATGCTTGAATATGAAAGTTAATTATTTATATGTTAATGGTTATGGCTTCTGCCAATTTATTTAGAGTTTTCACTAAATAATGGTTAAAGGAATTTCAGTCTGGAATGTGTTTGAATGAGAGAAGAGCCAACAGGTGTTTTTACTTTCATGGTATTTTTCTTACAAGTACAAACCACTGGGGCAGCAGGCATGGTGTTGTAGTGCGTGGGTCTCAAAAGGAAGCATGAAGTCCAGTGTTTTGAGAGGCACCTTTTATTATGTTCCTCCCGGTTGCAGGGAAGACCAAACTAGAGAAAGATGGCACCCCAAACCCCTGCCTTTAAACCCTCTGGCTAAGGGCCACCTCCGGACTGAACCACTCCCGTGCCGAGGGGTTTGACAGTATGATGGCACAACCCTTGGGAGCCGCCACATGTCAACTTTTAAGGCCCTTTGAGGATAAACTGCATCAGTGCATTAGAAAGAAAGTGGTTTGCTTTTCCATAAAGATGGGATGAAGTGAATGTGAGAGGGCTGATGCAGGGTATAAGAAAAGATGTGTCTGTTTCCAGAGTGGTGAATGGTGTAATTATGAGAGTATGAAATGTGAGGGAATCACTCATATCCATCCCTGCTCATCTGACCATTCTGAATGAAAATTAAAATCCCGAGGATGAGGTAAGAGATTGCAGAGAGTTGTGGACGCAGCCCAGTCCGTGGCACAAACCATCCTTCTCCTGATCAACTCCATCTACACGTCACACTGTAGCCAACATAATCAGGGACCACTCGTACTCAGATCATTCTCTCTTCCCCCCTCTCCTGTCAGGCAGAAGATATAAAAGCTTGACAGCACATGCCACCAGATTCAAGAAGAGCTTCTTGAACAGTCATCTCATATGCTAAAGATATATTCACAATCTACTCTCATCTGTGCTTCAGTGATCAATATTGGTGATGTGATATTACTACAAATTTGCTTGCAGCAGAGATTGTGCAAGTGATGGCGGGAAGAAAGAGCAGTCTCATTTAGTTATTTACCCTCTCGCCTCCCTGCTCTGTGGGTATTGGGTCAGAACTGGCTGAGTTAAAAACCAATAGAATTTCAGTCCAAATGATTGATATACAATGAACTGAACAATAGATTATACTGAACACTGAGTGTCCCTTCTATACTGACACCCAATCACACCTAACTAGTCAAATTAGTTCTGATGTGTTAAATATGGTTGAGTTGTAACCCCACAAACACCTATTTTGTGTTGAACCTACCAATGAGTAGCAGTCCAACAAATCTCTACATGGAGTACTTGTGGATATTGTTGTATTTCATGGGCATCATACTGTTGTATTTCATGGGCATAATTTCAGAATTCTGATGTAGATGTTTATGCTGCTGATGGAGGACATTTGGTTCATAATCTACACTCCCTCCGTAAAAAAAATGCAATTTTACCCTCAATCTCCAGCTCTGGATTGGGACTTGCAGGGATGTGCTGAGACCGTCCATTATCAGTCGGAACATGACCTGAGCTCATTCGCCCAAGAAAATTCCATATTCGGCCCTGCCACCAATATAAATTGCCTGAGATATCCTCTCGGGAGCACTAAGCACATGCCACTTAACTTGACATTGTCAACAACTGAAATGTGGGGTTAGTGCTTTCTAGTGAAAACCAAACTGAGCTAACCCAGCCCAAATTGATCCCAAGTCCTTTAATTTCTATGTTTGACCTGACCTGATCCAGACACAGATAATTCTTTCCAAAAAAGTATTTATTCTCAATATATGCACAGTCCATATAATAGGAACATGCCTTCCTCTATATTTGTTGTACTGTCAGTTCAATACATTCACTGACAAAGTGTCAATGCCATTCACAATCCCTCCTTAAACTATACACCCAGAAAGGTTTAAGAGGCTGTCACACAATTGGACTTAGATAGTTGGGTTTGGTTAGATTCTAGTTGGGCAGACAGGCTATCCCTAGTCTTGGTACAGTTTTACAATTGCTCACCCGGTCACATTAGAACGTAGTCTACTTAGAAGGTACTCATCTTTTTGGGCTGTGAGTTTCTGACTCCTACCACTCTTTGGAACTTTCTTCCTTCTGATCTTCTGTCTTAAGCATTGGTATTGTTTCATGTGTACTAAGATACTTGATACATACCTTAATCTGTGTGCTTCCAGGAAAATTATACCATACACTAGTGCACAAGGTAGTGCAAAAGTGAAAATAAACAGAGTGCAGAATATGGTATTATAGCTACAAAGAAAGCTCACATGAAAATAAATGTACAAGGGTCACAATGAGGTAGGCTGGATGATTGGGAGCCACACCCTTAGACTAGGAGAGTTCTGTTCAATGATCTGATAACAGTAAGGAACAAGCTGTTCCAGAATCTGATGGTATGTGCTTTCAAACCTTTGTATCTTCTGCCCAACGTGAGAAAGAAGAAGAGGTCAGGATTGGGGTATAAGTCTGAGTTCACTCACTGTTAAAGGAAATAGATCATCCTTATTCACCCTTTCATTGTCTCGTTCCTATCTGTTAAATCTCCACTGCCTCTCATCTAATCAGTCTGGCTACTGCCACTTCATCTCCTGCATGTGGAGCATCCGGATGAGAGATGTAGGATGAGAGAGGGTGAATTTAGCTTACACTGGGCCCTGCAAGACACACCGAGGTATTGCTAAGATTCAGACGCAAAACTTAATGTGGTGATTTAATGATGAGATGATTTTCTCACTAGCAGCTGGCAGCTTTAACGTCACAGATTTGCAGAGGTCGCAGGTTCCGCTGAACCATAGCCAGTTAAATGAGATCTGGCAAAGGTTTACATCGCGCAGGAGGCAGAGATCGGGGAAGTTCAGCAATCCATTCGGGATCATCTCCACACCACTGAGGTTCCCGTTAAGACCCAGACCCAGCAGTTTGAAACCTGGGCGATCAAACATGAAAGTCGCTTTGATTGCCAAGACGGTCACCAAGAGCTCACGTGTTACTAAGGATTCAAAGGCTTTGGCCATGGCAGCCGGCAACGTCACTGAGAGAAAACATCTTCCTCCAAGTGTCTTTGTCAACACTGCCAGAGATACCAACACAGCCAGTGAATATGCTAACAGTGATAATGTCACTGGATTGACTTCTGAATTCATCAGTAGGTTAAAAAAACTTATGAGGCAGATCTGGGACTTGAGGTTTGGTGTGAAGAATTCAACTAATAAGGTTACGGAGGATGACAATGAGATGTCATCTGTTGATCTTGAAAGTCATGAGGCACTGATTGATGAAGGAAGAGACATTGGAATAGATACATTGAGATTGAAGCCAAGTATTTCTTCTATATTATTATCTAACCAACAAGATCCTGGCAAATGGTCATCTAATGTTTTAAACGTATTGGAGATGCAACCACAAACCCCTTTTCCAGAGTTGTACCAAACAATGAATCCCACTCCAATTGAGTCTCAACAGGAAATAAGTGCGGACATCATTATGCCTCATGGGCATCTCTTATATGGCTCGCTCTGGACATACAGCAGCAACCTGATGCAATTGGAAGATACATTGGAGCCTCTGGGAGACCAGGTCATCACTGAGACTTCAGCACAATCTCTTCCTGGCAATACAGAATCCTCTATAGACCCCCAAGGAACCAGATTTCTTTCCAACCATTCCAATACCAATTCTTTTAGCACTGCCTTTCCCGAAGCCAACAGTCCCTTATCCAGCTGGCCAAGTTCATTGCTGGTTCAAGGGCAAGTTGGTTCCACCATATCAAGCCTGCTTCCTGAGAGGAACAACAGCGTCAATGAAACCCAACTAATACGTGCGACAGAGTTGCTCCGCTTTGCAAACATGGGCAGGGTGTCTATGGCAGCAACACAAAGGCTGTTCATTAGCACTGAACAGGTAGCAAATCAATTAAGGCAATCTCATGAGTTTATGCGGCATCCAAGACAGTTTTCAGTAAGAAACCAAGTAGATGGTACTTCTGGTTTTGCTAAAGATATAGATGTGAGCTCTCCGAATGCATCAATAAGGCTCAACACCAAAATGAACAATCCAGATGCTTTGATGTTTATTTCTTCAGCTCTAATGTCAGATAACCAAAACATTTCTTCAATTCCAAATAATTTATTGGACGTTTCTCCAACGCCATCTAAATCTGAACTCAATGTGGGTATCTCTCAACGACAGTCCAAACCAGGGAAATTCTCAATGGGATCTCATGAATCCAGAATCAATTTCTTCATTTCATCTACCATGCAGTCAGCTAGTTCCAGAACCATTGAGTTACACCCAGGTTTAGAAACAAATATTGAATTGAGTAGGGCAACAGTCATGACAAGAGTCCAAGAATCTCTGCTGGATTTTCCTTCACACAATGAGAACAGTTGGAGATTGTCCACGAGAGAGACCAGTATTCCCCTCCTTTCTGTCCACAAAGGGATTGCAGATAAAGACTATAGCCAGATCTCCCTGACTGGTACCACACTGCACATCACACAAAGCCACCAACCTGCACCTGTCATGACCAAAAACAAATGGGAGATGCTGACCATCAGAAATACTAGATTGTTTACCAAAAGTACATGGGTTCCACTTGTGGCCTTGCACACTTCATCGATCTCAACCTCTGATGCTCCTTATTTGGAGGATGAACTCCTAACCCCGAACACTTCCAATTCAGGGAATAAATCCTTAACCTTCGACACTCCACATCCGAGGAATGAATCCTTAACCTCTGACATTCCATATCCAGGAAATAAATCTGTTTCCTCTGATGTTCCACATCCAGGGAACAAATCCTTTACCTCCGACACTCCACGTGGATGGAATGAATCCTTCACAGACACTAACTCGCATCCAGAGAATGAATCTTTTACCTCAGATGCTCCACATGTAGGGAATGAATCCTTTACTTCTGTCAGCCCACATTCAAGAAATAAATGGGTCACCTCCGACACTCCACATAAAGGGAGTGAATCCTTCACCCACGACAGTCCACATCCAAGGAATGAATCCTTAACTTCCAACACTCTGTATCAAGTGAATGAGTCCTTAACCTCTGACACCACAAATCCAGGGAATGAATCCTTAACCTCTGACATTCCTCATCCACAGAAGGAGGCTTCAACCTTTGACACCCGTCAAGATAAGAATGACTCTTTATATTCTAATGGTCTTCATCTGAGGAATGATTCCCTAATAGTGGCTGGTCACCTCAAGTCTTCACTGGAGACTTCAATTGCAAGTGTTTGGAGCTCATGGGATGTGCTGTTGGACCAGAGACCAGAGGAGACAATCTCGTTCCAGTTTTTGGATGACGATGCAGGTATCAGAAGTGAAAACACAACTTTGCTTCACGCTGACCACCTTCCTGGACTGGAACAAACTCCAACCTTAACAACTAATTTACTGCATGGATCTTTAAGTGGGACAGTGTTCTCTAGTTTTTCACTGACAATTCCAGGAGCATTTCAGGGTCACTCAGATGTGATCATTGGCTCTTACTCCCTGGAGAACTTCATGACCGCGGTCACACAAAGAGAATTGGAACTGAACTTGTTTGCATCATCTCCGGATAGGACTGACATCCTCAAGGAGGAAACCTTTGGGAGTCGTGCAATACTTGAAAGTTCAAAACATCAGCAGGTGATGACTCTGATACCAGTAGATGTGAGTGTGAAGTGGCCACCTCACAGAACACTTACCCCATCACTATCAGAAGGACCCCAACTCCTGCAATCCAGTGATATTTTTATAGGGGCAGAATCTGAAATTGGACAGGTCAGTAGATCAGTCCATTCATCAAATGACTTGCTCACCTTCAACATGGTTTCAACAGACCAGAAGTATGCACACACATTGCAGCTCCACACATCAGAGTTTCATGTTGGAGAGCGCCACAGTTATAATCTGGGAGTGCAATCTTTCCCACTCAGTGAAGGGATATCAGGAATGTTCTCTGCAACATCCATTGGAACGCAGCCGAGTGCTGGATCTCAAGAGCCAACACTGGAGACTATTTCGCCAATGGATTTTTCTGTGGTTCCTTCCATGAGTAAACCAGCCTGGGAAATGATGTCAAGCACAGAGACCTACAATCAACTGCCACAGAGCTCTCAGACCTCCACTACGCGCCTACCAAACCTTCAACCCAGTTCATCATCGGACACAGTTACGCCATCTCCTCTTCTCCCCCTTGATGTTTTTGGATTCAATATGACCTTTGACTCAAGCACAGACAGTGGGGAACAGCCTACCGCCACTGACCAAGCCTCTTTGCCCTGTCTGTGCGAGGCCACAGTTGGCATGAGCTGCTTGTGTGGAGTGTTGATCGTCAACCGTATGTCTTCAGAGAATCTGTAGCAATAGCTAGCGAAAAATGTCACTAAAAAAAAATTTGCCAATAGCTGGCCCACTGGTGTTGGTGGTAGTTGGATTGAATGTGTAGACTTAGCTAAAAGCACGGTGTTGGACACAAATGATTGCTTTGTTGAGGCTTAGCAGTTAGTAAAACACCCTCACTTGCAAAATAGCTCAACGTGTAGTATCTGTAGTATTGATTAAATCCTTGCGAAGCTTGGGCAAAAATATGCAGGAATTCATTTCCGTGTAAGGGATGGGCTTCAGGAGGGGAACATTCGCTTCTAAGGGAATGCCCATCCCTTACGATGTAATGAACAAACCTAGCCTATTCTTCTAGTGAGAAAAAAAATCCTTCTGCACTTTCTACGCCACGGTAGCAAAATTCCTTGTTTAATGCAACAGTTCAATGCCATCAGTTGTGTTGGCATCATTAATAGTAGGAAAGACCAATCCCTCTTCGCTCGAGGAGGAACTCCATTGCTCTGACTGTACCTGTGGCTATTTTGAATCATAAACCTGTGGGCTTGTGGCTGGTTGCACCTGGAGAGTGGGTTGAGTTCTGCATATTTTTGCTTGAGTGTAGCTAAAGCTGGTTTCCAGTTGATCAATTTAACACTGAAAATGGGATCTTCTTAGCGCAGAGCAGAGCCCACGTTTGGCGCTGGTATTGGGTTTTGCACTGAATATGTAGACTTCATTGAGAACTTGTGGAGTGCACAACTAAATGCTTCAATGAACCTTAACAATTGACCAGGTTCTCACCCATCAGATACTTACTTACTTAGCATAATACTTAACCATTTGAATGTAGTTTAATTTGAGAGAAGTACATATGAAAACCCGAATTGATTTGAGTTGAATGAATGAGGGAGTATATCTAATAAAGATTCCAGGGAGGAATATTGCAGAGAAATTTTACAGCAAGTAATTGATTTGAACTCTTGCCATCAATGGCTGTTTGCTCAAGGACTAATTTTGTGTCCGCCTACGTTTGATCTTTGCTGGAAAATAACTTTGTTCTCTCTTCTCCAGGAAAACACAGACTAACATCATAGACTAACACAGCTCTCTTGATTATAACTAACACGGCACCAGTCAGCATGGGGAAGGTGCCACCTAGTGTCGAGTGAGCAGACTGTCCTCTTTATCAATTCCTTGCCCACGTCTGGTGCTTTCACTCCAGGCGTTTCCGACTGGGATGGGCAACCAGTATTACTCCAATATTTGCATTCCATGTGAATTCTGGCAACTATCCCTCTCAAACTTAAAGGCTGGCCTCAGAGGCCATTCAACGAAGTCTGCACACTCAACACATAAATCACACTTTACTAATATGACGTGTTATGTGTATTACTGTACCCACAGTATTGTACTCACAGTATGTTTGCAAGCTTTGATTTGAGGTGAACTCCAACATGGCAGGTGAAGACCATTGGTATTTATGAAAGTTATTTGTAACTTTCATTGAGTTATTCTGAGGTTATTCAGAGCAGTGCCAGGAATTCCTCTGGGCACTTTGGGAGCAGCATAATTGGAAGGTTTCCTCTGAGAACAACCTTTGGTGAGAGTGCAACGCAGGTGTACGTTGAAGGCGGCCTGGCCTCTTGTGGTTTGAGCAGATAATCTGCCGTGTAACTCCGTTCTGCTTTCTCCTCACAGGTGGTATTTTCTACAGGACGCAGTTTTCGGTTTATGATCAGTCCAGTGAAAATACTGATATTGGTCTGCTTGAGCAAAGAGTGTCAGCATGGGTAGGTCATTCTAGTTTGTCTTTTATTGTGATTGCTAATCTTGCATGCCTTTGTCTCAGAGAGAACATCATTCACATTGTTCAGCCTGTTGCAATGGAGATAAAGGGAGCCAGAGGTAGAGTCTTAAAGCCCTGCCCCACTGTACGAGTTCATTCAAAGAGTTCTCCCGAGTTTGCCCTGATTCGAACTCAGAGATTTATGGTAATGGCCGCTCGCAGGCACTCGGGGCTCTTGTGGACATTTTTCAACATGTTGAAAAATCTTCACGAGTCTTCCCTAGCTTACCCCGTTTCCCGAGTCCCTCCTGTCAGCGTTACGAGCCGCTATGAGACGTCCCCGAGCTCCGACGTACCCACTACGTTCATTCTACGTGCTTACCACGAGTTTGATTTTATTTTTAAACTCGGGAGAGCAATTGAATGAACTCGTACAGTGGGACAGGGCCATTACTTTCTGATGGGCCAGGGCAGAAGGAAGCAAGGGGTCAGATGTGGAAGGGGAAGAGTCAGGAGGAGGAGGAAATGGATCAGTACAGGGAGGGAAATGGATTGAACTAGTGTCAGCAGAGGGAGAGGAGAGGGAGGTGTGCAGTAGGGGAAGAACCAGATAATTGGGGGAGGGGGAGAGGAAAGAAGGGGGGGAGGCCAGGAGGGGCGTAGAAACCAGGAGAGGTCTGTAAAGGGAGTACAAGTGAATAAAAGGGGTCAGTAGAGTTAGCTAAGGAGCTAGGTGAAGGAGGAAATGAGTTTGAGAGGTAAGGAGGAACCAGAGCAAGAAAGGAGGAGCCGGAAATGATCTTGAAGGAGTCCGAGAGAGAAGATGGATGGGAGAGCAGGAGTCAGGTGATCTGTAAAGAGAATGGGGGAGCTCGCGGAGGAAGTAGAGGGAAGGGAGGGAGATAGGGAGATAAATTTGTAGATTACACAAAAGTTAGTGGAGTTGTGGATTGTGAGTAAGGTTGTGAAAGAATACAATAAAGAAATAGCAGATGGTGTTTAATCTAGACAACTGTGAAGTGATGCACTTCAAATGTAAATGGAAAGCATACAGTAAGACACAACGCTCAGGAATATTGATGTACGGAGGGATCTTGGATGCAAGTCTATAGATCCGTAGAAGTGGCAAGTTGCAGCTGTGTACAATTTTGGTTATGCCACATTAAGAGCAATGTGTGCAGGGAGTTACTGAGGTGAACTGCAGGCATGGATTTGGAGAAAACTAGAGAAACACACAAGAGATCAAACAAAGGAAAGTTATGACTCACCTGTTATCAGACTTGAACAGACCTGTCATAAACTAGGAATGTTTTCCCGATCTCCCAATCTACCATTGCGCCCATTGCACTTTTTTTCTCTGCGCTTCCTCTGTAGCTGTAACACTATATTTTACACTGTTTCTTTTCTCTTTGGAACTATCTGCTGTACTCATGCATGGTACGATCTGCCTAGTAAGCATGTAAAACAGTAATTCACTGTATTTCAGTACGTAACAAAAATAAACCAATACCAATACCAACCCCTGCGACCTCCCGTGATCTGACTTTTATTCAACTGAGAAGTTGATATCTTGCTAGAGCATGGAATGATGTGCTGTGTAGGGAAGCCAAGTAGAGATTGTAATTTAAACCACGACGTAGTGCCTCTCGCTCATTAAAGCTGGATGTTGCTGGTTTGGATTGTGCATTGACCCCAAGTGCCTTGAATTCTTTTTCAGCTCACCACATCATTTCAGAACTGGAATTACACTGTGTACGTCGAATCTGTCAGGTGAGGAGATGGAACGTCTCATTTGAGATTTTGTCGTTTAGGAATAACACGAATGGCCAAGGTTTGACCTGCCATTAAACCTGGGGTAACAGAAAGATTTCAGGCAGTGCGATTATTAGCAACATTACACGAGATATTGTCAGATACGCCCGCCCCTTTGTTTCTGTAACTTACAGTATAAACTAGAACAGTCCAGTGCAGTAAAATGACTTTGTTTGTTGAGGACACATAAATAGGCAATTGGACTCTGTAACAGGCTATGTATAGCTTGAATGAGTGGATGGAAAATGGAGTGGAAAATGGAAAGTGTAGGAAATTGAGAGGTCATGCACATTGGTAGGCAGACTAATATCTAAATGGAAAGAGACTCCAAGCGTATTGGGGAAATAAGGTATTCCATATACTTAAGGATAATATGCAAGAAGTCAGTTGTTGATATAACGTGGTCAACAGGCAATTGGTACATTGGTCTTTATTATTAAGGGATGGTGGTGGGTTTAAGCTTGGAAATGGAAAAAAAAATAGTATAAATGTACAGTGTATGGGAAAGATCAGTCCTGTAGTCCTAGGGACAGCTTTGGGCTGCTTATTTTTAAAAAAAGGTATAGATCACAGGGTCATACAGCATGGAAACAAGCCCTTTGATCCAACTTGTCCATGCCGATCAAAGTGGCTTTCTAAATTAATCCCATGTCCCTGCATCATCTATTGAAGCACTGGCAGCAGTTCAGAAGAGATTCATTAAGATAATTCGCAGGATGAGAGGATTGTTCTGCTCGGAATGGATAACAAGTTCAGATCTACAGTCCCTGGAATTTATAAGAAACATACAAGACCCCATGGGGGCATGACTGAATAGATTAGAGATGTTTTTACTGGTGGAGAGTTCAAGCAAGCAGTCATAGTTACCAGAAAAGGGAGTGGTTATTTGAAACAGATGTATTAGGAATTAACTTCAAGTAACCCCGGTATTCCCTCTCTCTTCATCCCTCCCCCACCCAAATTGCACCAGCTTCTCGTTTTCTCCCAACAAACAGCTAACAATGGCCTGTTTCCATTATCATTATAACTTTTTTGCATATCTTTCATTCATTGTTCTATATCTCTCTACATCATCATCTATAACTCTCGTTTTCGTTTCCCATGACTTTCAGTCAGAAGAAGGGTCTCGACCCAAAATGTCACCCATTTCTTCTCTCTAGAGATGCTCCCTATTCTGCGGTGTTACTCCAGCTTTTTGTGTCTATTTTAGGAATATCTTGTTGCAGAGGCCAAGGAACGTCAAGATTTTATAATCTTATATTATAAATTCACTTATAGCCTCCTATGCGCCAAGGATAAAAGATCCAACCTATCTAGCCTCTCCTTACAACTCACACATTCTAGACTCTAATTTGGGGCAAGGCTGATTATTGAGGCATTAGGTGGGAACTTGCAGAGGTCACTTTGTTGAGTCTGTAGGTAAAGGATGGCTGGAAAGTGTGAGGCTTTCAAAAGTGACATAACAAGAATACAAGGGCAGCATGTTCCTGTTAGGGTGAAGGGCAAGGCTAGCAAGTTTACAGAACCCTGGTGATGAGAGATGTTGAAGCTACAGTCAGGAAAAAGGGGGCATAGGTCAGATTTAGACAGTCACGGTCAAGGTGGGTAAAATAAGTATAGGAGTAAACTTAAGAAGGCAATCAAGCGGCCATTTGGCAGGCAAGGTAAATGAAAGTCCGAAGAGATTCTGCAGATATTAAGAGTACAAGGGTTGATTGGGAGAGAATAGGTATCCTTTTTGATCAGCATGGCTCTGGGTAAATCCACCAGAAATGAGGGAAAAATTAAATTAACATTTCTCTTCCATTTATACTGTGGAATAGATAACGGAAGTTAAAGAATGGAGGTTTTGGAGTTGTGATGTTTGGATCATATATAAATTATCAAAGAGAAGGCATTTGTGGTCTTATAGGGCATTAAGACAGATAAATCTCCAGGGCATGACCAAATGCATGCTTGGCAGGAAGATAGGGAAAAAGATTGTGGAGAACCCTGCACAGGTTTTTGCATCAGCTTTAACCATGGGTGAAGTTCTGGTAGACTGGAAGGTGGCTAATGTTGTTATTTCAGAAGGCGAAACAAGGATAAGCCAGGCAACTACAAGCCGGTGAGCCTGATGTTAGTGGTGGGAACGTTTTGGAGGGGATTTTGAGGGACAGGACCTACCAGCATTTGGAAAACATGGACTGATTACGGATATTCAGCATGACTTTGTGCGTGGGAAATCATGACGCACAAATCTGATAACGTTTTCTGAAGAGTTTACAAAGAGGGTTGATGAGGGCATGGTAAAGGTCATTGTCTAAATGGCCTTTAGCACGGTCTTTGACAAAAGCCCATATGGTAAGCTAGTCTGGATGGTTAGGACACATGGAATCCAAGGGCTGGGGGCTTCTGTACCTCATGCATTATGGTAGCTGCAAGAAGAGGTTATGGGCTGGAAAGTGGGGATCCTGGATGATAGAAGCCATATTTTTGTGGCAGCGTCTTATGTGGATGGAATGGAATGGAATGCATTATGGAATACTTTATTGCCACATGTATCAAGGCACAGTGAAATTATTTGCTTGTATACCCAATGTAAACAAATATACATAGAAAGGATGTTTTCAATGGTGGGGAGGACTGCGGAGAGTTTATTTTAAACTGGTTTTTCTCTTCTGTTGTTAATCAGTATTTCTGAAGGCAATGCAACTTCAGCACATAGGATCTCTGCCAGATCTCTGCAAAAGAGGTAAGAAATCGATAATATGCTCAGCCTTTGCAATGCCACATTCCTATTTTGAAAGATAGTGTCTAAGGTATCAAATGAAGTTCTAGAGCTATAACTTTGAATCCAACAACGGGAATTCAAATTTGAAGAATTATATAAATCTGGAATTAAAAAGCTAGGCTTCTATCGATGCCTTGTGGAATTTAAATCCCACCATGGATAGTTTGACAAGTGGTTTGAAAGAAACATGGAGAAGCTAAAGCTAGTTGGTACGTATATTGGAGCAGTGGTACAGTTGCTGCCTTACAGCGCCAGAGACCCGGGTTCGATCCTGACCACGGTTGCTGTCTGTATGGAGTTTGTATGTTCTCCCTGTGACCGCATGGGTTTTCTCCAGGTGCTCCTGTTTCCACACTGTATATCTAAAGTCTCATTTAAAGGGCCTGGGAAGCTGTTTGATTGTCCTTATATCCCAAGTTGATTGTCCTTATATCCTGACCCATCAGTTACATGATTGAGTCTTCACTGATCTCCAAGGTCTCTCCGTTTGTATCACAACAGTAAATTCAGTTATGTTCTGAAATTTGGCGCACGGTAGAGTTGCTGCCTTTCAGCGAATGCAGAGCCGGAGTCCCAGGTTCAATCCCGACTATGGATGTGGGTGCTGTCTGTATGGAGTTTGTACGATTTCCCCATGACCTGCATGGGTATTCTCCGAGATCTTCGATTTCCTCCCACACTCCAAAGACGTACCGGTTTGTAGGTTAATTGTCTTGATAAATATATATTTTTTAATTGTCCCTAGTGGGTGTAGGATAGTGTTAATGTGCGGGGATAGCTGGTCGGCGTGGACCCTGTGGGCTGAAGGGCCTGTTTCCGCGCTGTGTCTCTTAATTAAAAAACAAAACAAATTACAATGCGTTATCATTCTGTTCTCAGCTACAACTGCCTGGCAATCCTATATTACAACATTACCAAAAATATTTACCTGGAGGAGCGAGTGGTCCAAGAAAGGCTGATCAATAAATCTTCAGTCATTGGAAACAACCTGTCCATTAACTCGATCCATGTACAGCCCATAGGTAAGTGGATCACATGAGATATTGTTTCTATTAGAAAGGTTACCAGCCTAGGTCGGATGGGCTAAACGGTCTCCTTCCACCAAGAAATGCTGAACAGGCTGGGACTTCTTTCTTGTCAAGAGAAAAAGTTGGAGGGTGACGATGTGAGAACATTGAAGGGGCTCGACAAGTCAGAAATGAAGTGGGGTGCAAAATAAATCCAGTCGGGAATTTAGGAGAAATTTAGCCAGAAAACAATAGGGATGTAAAAAAAAAAGCTTTTTTTCCCTGTCAAATTATGGACCTTATACTTTTAAGGGGAGACCTGGATAAACATGAAGAGAAATCCTGCAGATGAAGGATTCAATTCAATTCAACTTTAATGTCATCGCACAAATACAAGTATCAGTACAACGAAATGCAGTTTTGCGTCAGTCCGTAGTAGTTGTACATAAAGAAAAAAACAAAAAAAATAGAAAGAGGGAAGATACAGAATAATCAGGAAATACAGAATGATTAAACAAAGGGGACGGAGGGACCAGAGAAATCTATCGTCGGGACTCCGAGTTCAGCAGTGTGATTGTATTGTTGTAGAAGCTTTTCCTCATCCTACTAGTACGTGACCTGAGGCTACTGTACCGCCTCCCTGATGGGAGGAGGGCAAACAGTCCATGGTTGGGGTGTGAGGGGTCTTTGATGATCTTCCCAGCCCGTCTCAGACACCGTTTTCGGTGGAGGGCATCCATGGCAGGGAGCGGGGCACCGATGATGTGCTGCGCGGTTTTCACCACCCGTTGTAGTGCCTTCCTGTCCGCAGCAGTGCAACTGCTGTACCATACCGTGAAGCAGGTAGTCAGGATACTCTCTATGGTACAGCGGTAAACGTTGGTCAGGATTTGGGGGGACAGGTGGGCTTTCTTGAGCCTCCTCAGGAAGTAAAGGCGCTGGAGATAGGGAAAGATAAAGAGGAGTATTTGGACATTCTGTGAACCATAAACAATGACATAGATCAAATGGACTAAGGTTTCTGAGGTTAGAGCCAGCTGCCTGTGATGGGAGGGGATAGATCAGGGAGAGGATAGATCAGGGAGAGGAGTCATGTTCCATTGTGAGTGATCAAGAGAGAGTGATAGTTTTTTATAAGGGGGACCTCCCTCGAACTCTATTGACTGAGATTTGCTCGGCAGGTATGCACTAGGTTATGTAGAAAGGAAGATGGTTGTAGTTGTTGGAGATCCATCATTCCATTTTCAGGGTTTCATCAGAGCAGTGTCCCCATCCCAGCCATCTTCAGCAGTGGCCAATAAGGGAGAGTGTAATCACTTAATATTCAATGCCACTACCACTGCTGAGTCAACATCTTGGGGTCTCCATTGACCAGAAGAGTTCCACCATTGATCACCCATACATCACTGTGGCCACAGAGTAGCTCAAAGGCTTGGTATCCTTCATCGGGTGACTAACCTCCTGACATTCCGAAGCCTTTCCACCATCTACAAGGTGCAGGTCAGGAGTGTCATTGAATATTTTACCCCTGCCTGGATGCGTGCAGCTTGAACTGTATTTAAAATGGTTGAGAGACGCAGAAAGCTGGAGCAACTCAGCGGGTTAGGCAACATCTCTGGAGAAAAGGAATAGGTGATGTTTCGGGTCGAGACCCTTCTTCAGAATCTCATTGGAGAGAGGAAGAGAACTTCTTCAAAGTAGGCATACCTTGAGGAGATTTTGCAGTGGAGCAGACAAAATATGTAGGAAGGAACTGCAGATGCTGGTTTCAACAGAAGGTAGACACAAAAAGCTGGAGTAAATGAGAGGGTCAGGCAACATCTCTGGTGAAAAGGAATAGGTGATGGGTTGACAATAATCAAAATGGATGACACTACCTAGAACAAAACAGCTCAAGTGTTTTATTTACTTTATCATCCTGGAGCCTCACTCCCACCACCACAGGCGTACTGTGGCCATAGTATCATCGACAAATTGCGCTACAGATTACTCTGACAGTACCTCCCAAACCCAAACATATGGATGAGAGGACAGGTGCATGGGAACAGCACCACCTGCAGATTTTTTTGCAAGTTGCACGCCCTCATGATTTGGAAACATGTCATCATCTGGTCCTAACTCGTAGATAGGATGGGGAGTACCTTTATCAGAAGGAGAGCAATGACTCTTCTCTATCATCAGGTACAGTTAGGAATAAATGCCAGCCTTGCCAGCAACACCCATGATACAAGGAACAAACTTTTATCAAAGGTGCAAATTGTTTGCTTCTGGATGACGGCACATGGGGCCGCGGTAGAATTGATGTCTTACAGTGCCAGAGACCTGGGTTTGATCGTGACTAAGGGTACTGTCTGTAAGGAGTTTGTTCGTTCTCTCTGTGACTGCGTGGGTTTTCTCCGGGTGTTCCGGTTTCCTCCCACATTCCAAATACGTGCAGGTTTGTAGGTTCATTGGCTTTGGTAAAATTGTAAAATTATTCCTAGTGTGAAGGATAGTGTTAATGTTTGGGGTGATTGCTGGTTGGCGCGGACTCGGTGGGCTGAATATCCTGTTTCCGTCTGTAGTCTAAAGTAAAGTCAAAATGATTAGGCAAGGCCATGCATGTGTAGAGTCCAGAGTTACAGTGTATAGCATTAAAGGACTTGGACGCATACAGTCTCATTCACGGCAGCCCTAGAACAAAAAAGGTGAACCAGTAAAGCATGCATTAAACATGCTCTCTTGCTCTAAAATGGATCTTCACAGTTTCAATGTCCTTTATCCACAGTGAACTGCTCCTTGGAAGAAAACCCTCCTCAGTATACATGGACGGACACCAGACCAAGGATCACTTTGCTCCTGCCCTGTCTCATCAATCCCAGCCAGTTCGCCAGCAGGAAGTGGTAAGGGTCTAAAGAAACCTTTTAACCTATTCAAGGCAAATTTTTCTGTTGCCTTTTCTAACTAACATTTAACAATTTCCTCTTGTCAACCAGACTTACAAGCTCCACAGATTGTACAACTGATTTATATTATCCTTCATGGAAAGTCATGTTTCCCGATGTTTTTAATACGTATATCTAAATTGCCCCACTGGAGGAGATACATATTCTGTCTTGACTAAATCAGGTTCTTAAATATCACAATCAGACCAACCCTTATTCTACTAGATTGAGAGGAATATGCAGTAAATAATAATGCACGCTTTGCATAAAGTTATATATGGCATGGTGGTGCAGCGTAGAGTTGCTTCCTTACAGCGCCATATTCCCGGGTTTGATCATGATTATGAGTGCTGTCTGTACAGAATTTCTACGTTCTCCCCATAACCACATGGGTTTTCTCTGGGAGCTCCAGTTTCCTCCCATATTCGAAAGACATACGAGTTGTATGTTAATTGGCTTCGGTAAGAATTGTAAAATATCCCTTGTATGTAGGATAGTGCGAGTGTATGGAGATTGCTGATTTTTAAATAATAAATTTAGCTTCAGAAGCTTTTTCTTTTTGCATGTAAAAGCCCACTTCAGAACCATTGACTATTTTAAAACTTTACAGCCAAGTATGGCTGCAGAGTCTATTGCTGTTTAATTTAATTAATCAAAGTACCTGTTCAAATGTTTTCTGACAATTGTAATAATATGATATGAAATAAAAATATGACAAATTACCAATATGATCATGTATAGAGAGGTAATAGTATAAGGAAATATATGAGCTAAAAATACGACAAATGAATAATATCTATCTATTATCTATTATATACTTAAAAGTCTGATCTTGGATGGGTGTGTGTGTGTGTGTGTGTGTGTGTGTGTGTGTGTGTGTGTGTGTGTGTGTGTGTGTGTGTGTGTGTGTGTGTGTGTGTGTGTGTGTGTGTGTGTGTGTGTGATCACATCTTCTCGAAAAAATGACGCGCTAACGGTTCAAAAATCTCAAAAAAAAAAAACGTTGAAAAAAATAACTGCAACTTGCAACTGTGACGTCACAATGGGATTGTAGCCCAGCTCGCAACATTATTGCTATCCAAGTTCACTGAGTCCTGCTAGCCCCAGAAAGTGCAAATGCAATTTTCTTAAAGTCACAATACACTGAGTTCTGCGCGCTAGCAAGTGCAATTGCATTTTTTTTAAAGTTTAAAAATGAGGGAGGTTGAATAAATCAAAATGAGCAGCCCCTGCGCAGTTGTTGGCTATGGGTGAGTGGTGGAATATTGCGTTGGGGAACGGGTTGCATTGGGAGACCAGGCCTCCCGTGAGACAGGGACCCAATGCCATCCAAACAGGTCAGATCTACCATACATAAATACAATCAAGTCAAACTCAAGCATAATACCTAAAGGGGAAGCTTTAGTTTAGAATATAGTTCTCAACATTGTAACACATTGTAGCGCATCGGGTCCACAGACAATGTCTACTTTGAGATGTTGAGCCCAGAAGTAACCACAGTAATTCCATTCCCAGACCATCAGAAAAATACACCATATCCCTGATCTTTGTCTGAAAAGATCCTGAAATACTTTTTTTCCTTGGAGCACAAATGTTTGAGGCAACCTTATTGAAATATATGAAATTATGATTAGGGTACGTAAGGTGGATGGTCACAGTCTTTTTTGCAGAGTAAGGGAATCTAAAACTCTAGACATTCTAGATAACGGAGTCTCAAACTAAGGGCATAGGATTAAGGTGAATGGAGAAATGGTGACCTGAGGGACAACTTTAGCACACAAAGGGTGATGTATATGTGGAAGAAGCTGAAAGAGGATGTGATAGTGGTGGGTACAATTGCAAATAAAAAAATTGGACAGGTACATGGATAGGAAGAATTTGAAGGGATATGGCCAGGCATAGACAAGTGGGACTTGCCCAGTTCGACAACTTAGTTGGCATGGAAAAGTTGCGTCAAAAGACCCTTGTCCCAGCTGTGTGACTTTATGAATCAACGGGAGAACAGAACATTCCAATCCATTGCTGATATGAACAAACCTTCAATTATGATCTTTTCTTTGTCTCAACAGTGTTTTAAACACACGGAATTACACATCTTACTGGGAGTCACCTAACATGAGTAACTGTTCGATCGACTTTCCAATGGTATCTGCAGGTAATGCCAGTGAAGTACCTCGCTGTCCTTTCTCTCAAGCAAGGTTGAAGTTGGGTAAGAGGGGAGCCACCAAACTCCATCGAAGCGGAAAGTACAAAGACAGATTTTGGGGCAGCGTAGTTGGTAGAGTTGCTCCATCACTGCTCCAGCGAGCTGGGTTCATTCCTGACCTCCAGTGCGTGTTTTCCTTGTGACCGTGTGGGTTTGCCCAGTGTGCTCTTGTTTCCTTCCATATCTCTTCAGAACCTTATGCTGTAATGCAATGACTCAAACAGCTACACCACTGTGGAACTTATCAGAACGGTGTTTGGGTGATACGCAATGCTCTTTCGATACAACAAAAATGCTTAAGAAGAGTAGTTTCCAGGTCATTTTGTGCAACTTGCAATACTAATTGCAAACCAGAATTAAAGGGTAAATATGCAGACATGCTTATATATACATTATTAGTGTTCCCTGCTTTACAGCCGTTTGGCTAATGGAAATTAATCCCAGTGGAATTTACTCCCAAAATATTTTGAGATACAAAATAAAAATGTGCTCTTATGGAATTTATATGAGAAAATAAAATAATTACATAAACATAAAATGCGAAATAAACAAATGTTGTCAATTTTTGTCAAGGGTTTGGAAAATGCGGATGATTTTCCGCGGACACACTCACCCACACACAGAAACACACACACACCCATAATGAGAAATTATTAATATGATAACATATAAAGAGGTAATAGTATAAGAAAATAATATGAGAAAATACTGTAGAGCCTTTAGGTTGAGATTTAGGTTTATTTTTGTCACGTGTACCGATGAACTGTGAAAATGTATTACATGCAATCCAAACAGGTCAGATGTACCATGCATAAATACAATCGTCAAACTCAAGTATAATCTTCTATATTACTAAAAGTCTGATCTTGACCACTTCCTGTTGTTCTGTATATCGATTTTAGAAAAAACGCCTCCACTTACAGGTGTGATTTTTGGCCATCTTACTCAGTCCCCCTCTGATGTGCAGGGCAAGAGGATTTTTCCAATCGATGAAAAATAAAAGAGTTATTAGTGTTTAAAAATGTTGAGATTCTCTCTCCTGAAGGCCACGCCCCTTCCGGAGGGACTATAAAACCCGGAAGTGTTGAGTGCCTCAGTTAGTCTCTGCAAGATGGGGGAGGGAGAGGTCACGACTCTGAGCTGTGAATCAACTGAACACTGAACTGTGAGTGTAGTGTTTATGTGGCACTTATGTGGTGTTTATTGTGCTTTTATGGTGGTTTCACGCTGCTTGAAATGGTATGAAACTGCATTTGAATATGGTGGCCTTGTATCCTGCATGAAATGGTATGAAACTGCACTTGAGTTTGGGGGCCCTGCCCACTCCCACTGGCCACCAAATATTGGAATTGGCGGAGAGGTGGAATATTGCGTTGGGGGACCAGCCCACCCGTGTGAACATGGGCCCCAAAGAGTCCCACATATTCCAGTAATACCTAAAAGGGAAGATACAGGGAGTAGAATATAGTTCTCAGCATTGTAACACATTATAGCGCATCAGGTCCATAGACAATGTCCACCCTGAGATGTAGAGCCCCAAATAAACCACAGTAATTCCACTTCCAGACCATCAGAAAAATACACTACATCCCTGACCATACACAAACACACAGACACAAAGCATACATACACTGCCCTTACAAAGGTGTTGCTTTGATTTCCCATGGCCCCACATTTGGTTTCACATTTCCTGTACACTAGTCCCCAAAGATCTCACCCTGACCTTTCCATATCCTCCATCCCGTTCTCCCGTGGTGCGGCACTGCTGGAATCTCTGTAACCTATCGTCCGTTGCTTCTTGTAGAAAATGCGGCCGAGGTGGCCAGCCAGCTCCTTGACTACTCTGCGGACAAGAACCTCACCCGGGAGGAGGTGGACAAGCTGTTGGATACACTGAATCAAATCGTCATCGTGGCTGAGATCAACTCGTCCTTGGCGTCCACTGTTCTGACGGTCCTGTCCAATATTCTCTCGAGTTCGGACACCGTGCTCACCACATCTTCACAAGTGTGAGTGCCCCTCAGTCGATGCGTCTGATTGTGTGGTTATTCCTTTGCCAGTTGAGAACATGTCAAAGCATGTGGCACTATAGGAGGTTACGGGCACTCTCCTTCGGCTTTTGAATCTACAATGACCATGAAGCTCCCACCCATATTAATCCTACATGAATTCTATTTTATAGCGTCATAAACGATTGACACAAAATGCTGCAGTAACTCAACAGGTCAGGCAGCATATCTGGAGGAAATAAATAGGTGACGTTTCGGGTCGAAACCCTTCTTCAGACGAAAGAACCCGTCAGAACAAGGATTTGGACCGAAAACGTCACCTATTCCTTTTCTCCAAATATGCTGCCAGACCAACTGTGTTATTTCAGCATTTTGTGTCTACCTTCGATGTAAACCAGCTTCTGCAGTTCCTTCCTACATCTAGATTCATAGAGTCGTACTGCAGGGAAACAGGCCCTTCAGCCAACTTTCCATTCCGACCAAGATACCTTCCTGAATTGGTGCCATTTGCCTGTGTAATCGCTTATTACTCACAACCTTTCCTATTCATGAACATGTCTAAGGCCAAGTCAGGATTGAACCCGTGCCACTGTATCTGCTCTACTAACTGTGCCATTCTTATGATGTTGGGTGAGAGGGGAGCCAACATACACAACACATACAAGCACAATTCACATTAGACACAAACACACTGCACACTACATACACACACCCATCCTCCCACACACAGAAACAGACACACACACACGTACACCCATGCACACACACACACACACACGTACACACACACATACCCACACACGCATATGCACACACATACACTCACACACACATAGCCACACATACGTACACACACATACTCTCACACGCATATGTACACATACACACACACACGCACACACCATAAACAAACACACAGACACAAAGCTTACATACATTTGGCTCAATCAAAGCTCTATCTCAAGACACCAGAGAATGCTTCTTTACTCTTGAAAATATCTGAAGAAACTAATAGTAGCCAGGGAGCACTGCTGAGGATCCTAAATTGACCTAAATCAAGTGTTCCTTTGGGGCTTATCAACTGCCCCGAGGTGAGGTTGCCATTCTTTAGAGCACACAAAAATCATAGCAATAGGCCACTCAGCCCCTCAAGCTTGCCCTGCCATTCAATGTGATCATGGCTGATTTATGCTGAGCTCAATTCCTCTTCTGTGCCAGTTTCCCATAACCCTCAATTCCCTGATCTTTCAAAAATGTATCTACCTCTATTTAAAAACCTCCAGTTATCCAATCTCCACAACCCCACTGGGACAGAGAATTCCCAGGGCTCACCACTGTCTGAGAAGAATTTTTTATGCACCTCATTTGTAAAAGACTGTTCTCTCATTTTGTCCCTTTGTTCGAGACCCCCACAAATTAATACATCTTGACATCTACCATGTCAAGTCTTCTACCCATTTCTATAAGACCGCCCCAAGTTCTAATAGTCTCCCAAAAATGTAGAGCAAATCTCTAATGGGGACACAAGAGATGGTGGATCTGGAGA
Source organism: Leucoraja erinaceus (assembly GCF_028641065.1). NCBI lineage: Eukaryota > Metazoa > Chordata > Chondrichthyes > Rajiformes > Rajidae > Leucoraja > Leucoraja erinaceus. The sequence goes on along the minus strand of NC_073384.1, from coordinate 20,883,114 downwards.
AAATAACTAACTGTCTCTCCCACAGTTGCTGCTCAACCTCGTCCTGATGCAGGGCCACGACCTGTCAATGCTGTCAATACATGTCCCATTCACAGATGGTGCTCGAGTCGCTGAGATCCTTGGTGATGCTGAGTGGTTTGTCCACAGCAGAGGCTTCTCGTTCCCACTGCTGCGCCCACACCTCACCCAATTCTGAGCCCTCCCTGATGTCTCCGCCTTCCTCCAGCATCCAATTCTCCAACTCTCGGCTGGGTTCAAAACCATGTTTGCTTTTCCTTCACCCACAGGGCTTTGAGGACAGTGGACGCATTGACGGCCAAGATGATCTTCGATGGACCATCAGTGAACATCTCCACCCCCAACCTGGCCATAGGGATCTCCGCCATTGATGCTCAGACCTACAATGGGACCTCCTTCCGAGTGGGGTCTCACAATGGAGAGTCCGAACTGGAGGTGAGATATCAGCAAAGGATGGGACAGACACTGGAGACCATCTCCTGTCCATTTAAGTAATGGATGGCACAGTGGCACAGCGGCAGAGTTGCTGCCTTACAGTGGCAGGTACCAGGATTCAATCCTGACTATGGGTGCTGTCTGAATGGAATTTATACATTCTCCCCATGACCGCGTGCGTTTACCCCTGGTGCCCCGGTTTCCTCCCACACTCCAAAGACGTAGAGTTTTGTGAGTTAATTGGCTTTGGTTTAAAAACAATTAAACTTTCTCTAGTATGTAGGACAGTGCTAGTGTACATGGATCGCTGGTCACCATGAACTCGGTGGGCCGAAGGGCCTTGTTTCCACGCTGCATCTCTAAACGAAATATGCACTTGGCAGAATATATTTACTGTAAAATAAACAACACTGCTTTGCTGTAATTAAATAGGAGAATGATGAAGGTAAGGCAATGGATGTTGTCTGTATGGTCTTCAAGAAAGCATTTGACATGGTAAGCTGCTCCTAAAGATTTTGCCTCATGGATCCCATGTGATTTTGCAAATTGGAACCAAAACGAGCTTGGTCATAGAAGACAGAGTGTAGCATTACAGGAATGGAGAACACACAGATAAAAAATTGTGAGTGCTGCAAGGGGTAGATTGAAAGATTGGGGTTATTGGTTTGGTGGGTATTGGTTTTATTATTGTCACGTGTACCGAGATACAGTGAAAAACCTTGTTTGCATGCCATCCAGTCAAATCATACTCCACATTAATACAATCAAGTTTTACACATACAATATTTACTGCGATGAGAAAAATGCCAGAGTGCAGGTGACAGTGTTACTGTGTGGAGCTACAAAGTATTACTGATTTTTTTTTTAAGTGCAAGGCCTGCAATGAGGTTGGTTGGGCATTCTTTGTAAGTGACAGGACTTTGAGAACAGTGGGGAAGAAGCTGTTCTTGAACGTGGTATATGCTTTCATGCTTTTGTATTTTCTGCTTGATGGGAGAAAGGAGAAGAAAGAATAACTGGGGTATGTAGTTCTTGATTATGTTGGCTGTTTTGCTGAAGTGTAGCGTGAAGTGTAGATGAAGTCAACGGGTTGGTGGGAGGAAGCTGTTTTGCCACAACTCTACAGTTTTTTTGCAGTCTTGAGTGGTGCATCCAGATAGGATGCTTTCTCTGCGCATCTGTGGATAAAACTAGAAAAGTCATATTGCAGCTATATAAAACGGTGATTAAGCCAGATTTGGAGTATTGTGTGCAGTTCTGGTCACCTCACCAGGAATGATGTGGAGACTTGGAAGAGGCTGCAGAAGTGGTTTATCAGGAGGCCGCCTGGATTTAGAGAGTATTAGCTGTAAGGAGAGATTGTACAAACTTGGATTGTCTTCTCTGGAGCATTGGAGGCTGAGAGATGACCTGATAAAAGTGTATGAAATAATGAGGCAGAGATAGGGTAGATAGTCTTTTTCTCAGGGAATGTCAAATACTAGAGGGCCCAGCTTTAACGTGAGAAGGGGTAAGTTTAAAGGATAAGCCATGATCACATTGAATGGCGGTGCTGGCTTGAAGGGCCAAATGGACTACTCCTGCACCTAATGCCTATTGTCTATTGTCTATTGATATTGATGAGGCAAATTTTTCATGCAGAGAATGATAGGTGCCTGGAACTCACACTGCCAAGCGAGATGGTGGAAGCAGATATGATAGTGACATTTAGGATGCATTTGGCAGACACATGGACAGGCATGGTATAGAGGTATAAATCGATATCCCACAGCTCTGCTCTTGCTCCCCCTCCCCCCATTCATAGCAAGGACAGAGTCCCCCTTGTCCTCACCTTCCACTCCATCAGCCGATGCATACAGCAAATAATCCTGCGACTTTTTCGCCACCTCCAATGGGATCCCACTACCAGCCGCATCTTCCCATCTTCACCACTTTCCGCTTTCCGCAGAGACCGTTCCCTCCGTAACTCCCTGGTCAACTCGTCCCTTCCCACCCAAACCACCCCCGCCCCAGGTACTTTCCCCTGCAACCGCAGGAAATGCAACGCATGTCCCTATACCTCCCCCCTTGACTTCGTCCAAGGACTCCGACAGTCTTTTCAAGTAAGGCAGAGGTTCACTTGCACCTCCACCAACCTCATCTACTGTATCCGCTGTTCCAGGTGCAGCTCCTGTATATCAGCAAGACCAAGCGCAGGCTCGGCAATCATTTCGCTGAACACCTCCGCTCAGTCCGCCTAAACCCACATGACCTCACGGTTGCACAACACTTTAATTCTCCCTCCCATTCCCACACTGACCTTTCTGTCCTGGGCCTCCTACATTGTGAGGCCCAACGCAAATTGGAGGAACAGCACCTCATTTTTTCGCTTGGGTAGCTTACACCACAGCGCTATGAACATCGACTTCTCTAACTTCAAATAGCCCTTGCTTTCCCTCTCTCTCCATCCCCTCCCCCTTCCCAGTTCTCCGACTAGTCTGACTGTCTCCGATACATTCTATCCCTGTACCGCCCACTCACCTGACATCAGTCTGAAGAAGGTCTCGATCTGAAACGTCACCCACTCCTTCTCTCCAGAGATGCTGCCTGTCCCGCTGAGTTACTCCAGCATTTTGTGTCTGCCCATGTGCAGGCAGAAGATTTTAGTTTAATTTGTCAAACTCTCCAGGGATCTGTTTCTCCTTCCGCAGTAACTGCTGACCTGCTGGGCATTTCCAGCATTTTCTGTCCTTTTAATTCAAGTTTCCAGCATAGCTTTATGTTTTGAAAGAATTCAATTTTTCTATTTAAAAAGAAGCAAAGTGGTGGGATTAGGAAGATGAATTGAGGTCAGAGGTCAAGATGCCTACCTGAGGATAATGTTCCCTGCTTAATGAAGGAGAGCAGGTGACTCCTGATTGATGGGGAGAAAGCTGCGATAGATGATCGATGAGTTTAGTTTGGTTTAGGGATACAACGCTGAAACAGGCCCTTCGGCCCACCGGGGCCCAATCACCGACCAGCGATCCCTGCACATTAACACTCCCCGCACATTACACCTGGAATCTCTCGCCGAGGTCACTAGCGTTGAATCTCCGCCCAGCTCGGCCTATGGACTTTGGGAGCCGCAGTCTCCGGTAGGAAGCAGCCAATTCAGAGGCTCTGGGCCACTGAGAGTGTTCTTCCGTTCGAGGGCCTGAAAACATCGGGCCACCATAGCGGCGATTGCGGAGGTCTCAATAGGCCCCGACCACAGGTGAACAGGGGAAGAGACTGAACTTTGGTGCCTTCCCTCACAGTGGGAAACGCTGATTCCGCTGTGGAGGGATGTTTTATGTTTTATGCTAAATTCTAAAGTGTGGTGTTTATCTTATTTGCGTGCTGCATGATAACTCAAATTTCACTGCACCAATCCTTTGTCCTTTGCCTTTGTAAATTACCCCTAATGTAGGTGGGTGGTGGGAGATTTGGATACTGGTGGCAATTGATGGGTTGGTGAGCATTTGGTAGAGAGAACTGGCCTTTCTGCCCTCTGCCCACCACTGCCTACTGTTGTCATTGGGTGACTGATGTCCCTCACCTTCTGTCTCACAGGTTACTTTTGACGGGAAAGCACGGACTGACAGCCTGGCTGAAGTTGAACTGCCTCTTAGTATGCTGGAGAAGCTGACAGAAGAGGAGGCCAATGCTGTGTCCAGGGCCCAGTTTACCTTCTTCAGAAGGACAGGACTCTTCCAGGTAAGCACCGAGTGTATGGGCAAATATATACTTTGTATCCTGTTTCTCTTGTTCTCTTTCTATCTTTCTCACTAATTTCCTTTCTGAGTATTTCTTTCTCTCTATCTATATCTTCCTCATTCTGTTTTCTCTCTTCCATTTCCCTATCTCCTTCAACCTCTCCCACTCTCAGTTCCCTGTCTATATTCCTATTTCCCCACTTACCTTTTCTCCCCTCTCCGCACCCTCTCCCTCCTTCCTCTTTCCCTCTCCCTCAATCTTGTTCTCTCTCTTCCCCTATTTCTTTACCCTTTACCCTCTTCCAGTCTCCATCTTTCCCAATCCGCCTGCCATCCTCTGCATTTCTCAGTGTCAGGTTTGTCCTCTCTTATTTTGCCCCCCCCCCCCCCTCCACTGTGCCCTCCCCCTGTCTCTGCCACCTCGGTCACAGGACGCATGAGGGGTGTCCCACCATCTCCTGACCCCCCTACCCGGCCTGTCCACGGTTTTCATCTGACACGGCCTGGAGCACTCCAGGCACGCACCCCGTGACACTGCATCACACCGGCCATTTAACTGGGACTTGTCTACTTTGACAGGACCCGCGAGGATTCGATCTGCAGAGCTTTGTGGTAGCCAGCAGCGTGGATAATATAACCATCAGTAACCTTTCCGAACCTGTCAGGATCCGGATCAGACACAGGAACCCTCAGGTATGAGCCGTCTCTGGCAGTGATACTTGTTACAGGCTGTGCCTTGCATTCTTGAGATAGTCTTGTCAATCTTCTTACTGCTTTTTTTGTGTGTAATGTTTCTCCTCACCTGCTGTAGGTGTTAATACATCACCCTCTAGCACAGTGGAGCCTGTCGTACACTAAAATAATCTCCTGCCACTCCCCAGGCTCCTTCAGCGGTGTTTGAAGTGTGTATCCAGATTCCTTTTGAACACTTGCCTTCAGAGCAGGAGCAAGTTATTTAGCCTCTCTCACATGTACTGCTATTTAATCAAATTATGGCTGACCTGATTGTAACCAAAATTTCGTAATGCCCATCTACTGCTACTTACTTTTAACTTTCTTGCTTATGAAGAGCAGCCCAGATGTAGGAAGGAGGTCATTAAACTGGAAAGGGTGCAAATAAAGATTTGTGAGAATGTTACCAGGATTGGAGGGCTTGAGTTTTCAGGAGAGACTTGATAAGCTAGACCATTTTCCCTGCAGTGAAAGAGGCTGGAAGACAACCTAACAGAGGTTTAAAAAACCACGAGGAGCATGGAGAGGATCAGGCGACTTGCGCAAACCTTTTCTTTCTCCTAGGGTCGGGAATCAAGAACTAGAGGGCATAGGGTTTAAGGTGAGAGGGGATAGATTTAAAAGGATCCTGAGGGGCAACTTTTCCACACAGAATGCAGTGGGTACATGGAACAAGCAGTGGAGACAAGTACAATTACTTGTCGTAAACATTTGAAACACTTTGATGGGTACCAGGAAGGGTTGGAAGAGTTTTGGGCCAACGCAGGCAAGTGGGACTAGGCCACTTTGGCAACTTGGCAAGCATGACTGAATTGGGCCGAAGCGCTGTTTCTGTTCTGTACAGCTCTAAAATGAAAAAAATCTCCTTACCTCTGCCTTAAAAATATTCAGGACTTTGCCTCCACTGCCCTGTGACAATGTGAGTTCCAAAGATTGAGAAATAAAGCACATTGCTGTTCTTAAGTGACTTTTCCCTTATTTTCAAACAGTCCTGATGCACGGTCCAGACATGAAACATCACCTGTCCATTTCCCTCCACAGATACTGCCTGACCCACTGAGTTCATCTAATACTTTATTTTATTGCTCAAGATTGCAGCATCTGCAGTCTCTTGCGTCACCTGTTTGTTAGGCAAGGCAGCTGTCACCAGCCTGGTTATTCAGTAACCAGTCTTCACTCACCTGGTAATCGGAAATTCAGTCTTCTCCATCCTGACTTAGCTCAATGAGCCATCATTGTTGGTCTGATTATTCAATACCAGGAACCATCAGTAGGTGTCACTGCAGTCAAACATCGTGGCACAGCTCTTCTCTGCCGTATGTAGGTCATTGGCAGTGGTGCAAAATTTAATTTCAAAATCTTCAGTCTCAGTCTGAAGAAGGGTCTCGACTCGAAATACCACCTAAAGTAAAGTAAAGTAAGTAAAGTAAAGTAAACTTTATTGTCAATTCAAATAATGCAACAAGTAGTTACATAGAGGATTGAAATTGCATTTCCCCATACTCCAAATGTGCAAGTAATATTTATAACACAGACAGACTATATACCAATAAAAATAGACAGAACATATACATTATATAAAATATTCACAGTGTGCCAGAGTGTAATAACATTTTGAGGTATGTTATTAAGGTGCAATAATAAAAGGTGCAATATAGAAAAGTGCAAATGGCATACTGCAGATATTGAATTAAAGTTATTTTTGACAGTCAATTGGTCTTAGTTTATGTAATGTTTATGGAATTTTCTTGAGTGTGTTGAGTAGTCTGATGGCGTGAGAAAAAAGCTGTTCACCTATCCATGTCCTCCAAAAAAGCTGCCTGACTCACTGAGTTACTCCAGCATTTTTTTCCCTGTCAACCAATATTTCTTTGTGTCGTCGAAATCTCCAGGCCAAGTTCTGCTGGATTATATAAATGTCTGCACTTTTGGGGCAATTGTGCCAGGAATGAGCTTTAAATCCTCAATCCTGCTCCCCATGTGCACAATCTTGTAAAGTTGTCACTTTTCAACCTTTTTAACCTATTTTTCTCCAGAAATCCCAGCTTGTCTGAGACTTTGCATGTCACCCTTTCTTGTACTGTCCATTGAGTTGGCGCCCCTCAATGCTTCTTTCGTGACCTCAAATGACTTCCCTGACCCTCAATACTTAAAAGAAAACGTCCTCACCAAGTTAGAGCATTCTCTCTCTGAAATGCAAGGGGACATCTTCCTTGGAAAAAATATAATCTTAAAAAACTATTACATTGAAGATGTTCTCCAAAATCAGGCAAATTTAAATTCCTCCTCGGACTCCCTGCTGAATTCCAATGCTGGTTGATCAGAGATTTGCTTCCGGGTTGGAATAAAGGATATCATAAATACTCTTTGTGTAAGAAAGAACTGCGGATGCTGGTTTAAATCGAAGGTAGACACAAATGCTGGAGTAACTCAGTGGGACAGGCAGCATATCTGGAGAGACATTTCCAGTCGAGACCCTTCTTCATAAATACTCTTTTAAGTCTAATGCCTTCATTACTGTCCCTGGCAACTCACAGATTGTGGAGCAGGCTTACATTTGTCCAGCACTGGCCTTGCAACTGATACTATACTAAGGTCACTCTGAAAGACTGAATAGAAGGTTACCAGGAACTTACTCGGAAGAGGAATTGAGGCCAGCATAGATCAGCCATTATCATATTGTAGGGCAGGGCAGGCTTGAGGGGTAGAATTGTCTTATACTAATATTTTCTTGAGTAACGTTCCTGTTGTTAATATTGTCAGGTCTCCAGATGTAACTTAGTTCACTGAAGACCAGGGCAGTGGCCCATTGTGCTCTGGCCAGTGCTATCCATCAACCAATATTAGGTTATTATCATATTGGTGTTGTTTGGGAACTTGTTGTGTGGAATTATTATCCCATGGAAGAAAACAGGAGCAGGAGTAGGCCACTCAGCCCCTTAATCCCGCCCCACCATTTGATATGATCAGGGGTGATCTATGCTGGTCTGAACTTCTCTTCCATCCCAGTTCCCCGTGCCCCTCAATTCCCCGACCTTTCAAACACTCATCAGCTTCCTCTTTAAATAACCAGCGATTAAGCTTCCACAACCCTCTGGGGTAGAGAAATACAGATTCATGGCCCACTGCAATGTGGTCCAACGCACCTCTGCTTTAAACGATCGTTTCTTTATAAAAATTAAAATGCCCACTACCGATGAGACTCCCGCGCCATTGGAAACATTTGTCAGGTCCTCCATTTCATAGGGCATAAGAAATAGGAGCAGAATTAGTCTATTCAGTCCATCAAGTCTATTCCACCATTCAATCATGGCTGATCTATCTCCCCCTCCTAACCCCATTCTCCTGCCTTCTCCCCATAACCTCTGACACCTGTACTAATCAAGAATCTATGCCTTAAAAATATCCACTGACTTGGCCTCTACAGCCTTCTGTGGCAAAGAATTCCACAGGTTCTCCACCCTCTGACTAAAGACATTTCTCCTCATCTTCCTAAAAGAATATCCTTTAATTCTGAGGCTATAACCTCTAGTTCCAGACTCTCCCACTAATGGAAACATTCTCTCCACATCCAAAAGCCTATACTTTACTTGATGTTTATACTCTTGAAAAAGATACAACATTATTGCAAGTTTAATGTTCTTTTCAACACTGTAAAGAAGTGGAAACTTGCATCTGAATTCTTGTTTCTTTAACAGGAGGCGTTTAAGCCACTCTGCGCCTTCTGGGATTTAACACTGAACAGTAAGTGTTTTCCATTGTTTTAAAAAGCAACTGTCCTGAATTAAGACAATGGTCTCATTAGCACAACAGATGCAAATCCAAGTTACTTTTGTTTAGAGTTTGAAGTTACAGAGTGGAAACAGGCCCTTCGGCCCATCCAGTCTGCGCCAACCAGCGATCCCCGTACAATAGCACTATCCCACACAACATGGACAATTTACCATCTTTACCGAAGCCAATTAACCTTCAAGCCTGTACGCCTGCGGAGTGCCGGAGAAAAACTGACCACCCGGGGAAAATCCACACGGTCATAGGGAGAACATATAAACTCCGTACAGATAGCACCCATAGTCAGGATCAAACCTGGGTCTCTGGCGCTGTATGGCAGCAACCCTTCCCCTTCAGCCCAACTTCCCCATTTAGGTCATGTGCTCCCCACCATCTATGGTGCACTCAACAGCCATGGTCCTAATGACATTTGAGGTCTGTAAACACTGAGACAATGGTTTCTTGATAAATGGAGTAGCTGATATTCTGGAGGCTGCAAACATTGGGAAAGAAGCTGTTATGAGACAATCACAACTACACACAATATGCCATATAAGGTCCAGTGGTGGTGCTGGATTGACCCATCTTCTGACAACTTCTGATGCAGGATTACAGTAACATAGAACAACAGTCTATTCAGCCCTTCCCGCCCGTCCCACGATCCAACATGATTATATCTGAACCATACTCCTTACTACATTTCCCTCAACTCATTTTGCGCCTCAGAATGTATCCATGTTCATAAATTCATGTGATAGAAGCAGAATTATGCCATTTGGCCCATCGTCTACTCCACCATTCAATCACGGCTGATCTACCTCTCCCTTCTAAACCCATTCTCCTGCTTTCTCCTCATAACCCCTGACACCCGTACTAATCAAGACACTGTCTACCTCTGCCTTAAAAATATCCATTGACTTGGCCTCCACAGCCTTCTGTGGCAAAGAATTCCACAGATTCACCACCATCACCTCCTTCTTCGATGTAGTCATTGACGCCCTCCACTGCCTTCTGTGGTAGAGATGTTTGCCATCCCAGAGTGAGGATATTTCTCACCATCTCAGTCCTATCCCTTATTCCATAACTGCAATCCTCACAGAAGGAAACAGAAGTCCTTCCTCCATGAAGGCTGCTCGAGCCCAGTTGGAATGTTGTACCATTTCCTCAAATTTTAACTCCTCCTTTGGCAGACGACAGTGGTGGCTGGAACACTCAAGGATGTCGCGCCGATCCTAGGTCCAGCGCCAATGAAACCATCTGCCTGTGCAACCACCTCACGCACTTTGGAATACTGCTGGTAAGAATCTCTTTTTATGTCGAGGGATGCCACATACCGCACGACACTGGAACTATCAGAGTAAACTAAATGAGCAACTAATCAGTTCTTTGATTGGCTATTTGGGCGGTCAAGTCCTGAGTTGTGTCTTGATCCAAAATCCGCAAATCCATAGTTTGTGTGAATTTTGTTTTTCCCAAACCTTAACCCCAAAACTTATTCTCGCTGTTAACAAATTCTTGAAACGGACCTCTCTGAAGCTGCCTTGCCCATTTAAGTGTGTAGGAAGGTAACTGCAGATGCTGGTTTACAGTGAAGATGGACATAAAATGCTGGAGTAACCCAGCGGGACAGGCAGCATCTCTGGAGGGAAGGAATGTGTGAAGTTTCGGGTCGAGACACTTCTTCAGAAGAGTAGTCTGTTCCTTCTCTCCAGTTTTGCCTATTTAAGTGTCAGTCAAAATACTTCCAGAACGTAATGATTGTGTTTGATTCCACCATTTCCTTTGGAAGTGCATTCCAGCCATCAACCACTCTCTACGTTAAAACAAAACATTTCCCTCAAATTACCTTTAAAACTCCTTCCTCCCACCTCATTCCTATGTCCTTTCGTTCCTGATACCATTACCAAAAAGATTTTGATTATCTACTCTATCTATGCCTTTTATAATCTGACATACCTTTGTCAGGTAAAATGTAGACACATTCACTCCTTGGTAAACAAGCCTATCCAATCTTTCCAACAACAAAAGTCCTTCAATCCAGTTAACATCTCAGTGAGTTTCCTCTGTACTCTCTGCAATGTAATCACATCCTTCCCGTTGAACTCAATTAGCCAAATAGCCTCCTTTCAAGTTGCAAAGAAAGATGAAAATATGAACCGTAGTTCACTAGCTGTTGGGTTATCTAGAAATTGTACTTAAAATTCCATTAAGCCTCATTGTTACGGACCTGTTTAGAATGGATTTTGGTTATAGTGGTAATCAGACACCACTGTCTCTTTAAAAATACTGTAGACAACTTTGAAATTGACAAGCAATTGCTTTGATTGTCACTTGTGCAACGATACTCGATTAAACAATATAACAAACACCCTTTAATATTTTTAGCTCACAGTAGCAAAAGTTCAATTTTAACTGGTAAAAATAACTATTTGCAAACAACTAATTTCATGGAGTGACCTCCAGGTGGTTTGAACGAATCCCTTGTTTGGTTATAGCAGATAATCAGCAATAATGGACAACATATTACAACGCTCCTCCCTATAGTCCAATATAACGAGTTATCCAAGCATTTCCTTCTTTCAACTTAAGAATTGGTCAGGTGGAAGAATGGCTTTTCTTCTCTCTGCACTCCGTGTGGAGTCACTGGTCAATGTCATGATATACATTATTTGCTCAAGTAGCACCCCCTCCTTACTGTGCTAGTTCCCATCTGCACTTTCACCTGTAGGAGGAGGGCAGGGTGTCGGCCTAATTACAGTCTGTAGTTATTCTTTATGTATCATCGGTTTCATTCTCCTGCAGGACATCTCAGGGACGTCTCAAAAGATCGATGCGGTTAATACGAAGATCCTGACCTTCATCACTCACATAGGATGTGGGATCTCAGCCATCTTCTCGGCAACAACCCTTCTCACATACGTGGCATTCGAGTGAGTGAAACTTGACTTTGGTAGATTGGGACACTGTGACACAGTCGGGCTTGGGTCAGCGTAAGGAAGGGGGTCAAAAGGGTGAGGACAGGGTCACCTTTTCTTCTACCTGTTCTTCATAGATGAACTCGCCATATGCCGAGATAATATTTAGAAAGTTTCCCCTGATGTAGTGATAATGGTGGGGGAGGGGTGATGGTGAAACGATGGGAAACTTTGCTGAGGTAAGGGATGGAGAGGCACTGACCGGAAGCTTGTCGTACACTCTGTCTGTCTCATGCTCTACAGTATCACCGGCTTGGATTTGTCTGTGTCTGTGTGTCTCAGTCCATCACAGGCTCATCATTTCCTTCTATCCAGTCCATCTTCATAGTGTACATAGCAACAGGAGATCCTTTTTTTCCTGTGGCTATCAAACTGTACAACTCCTCCCCCTTCTATTGTGGGGTAGACTGACTCCATTCCCCCTCCCCCCTCCCCAATCTTTGCACATCCCAAAGCCTGGACTTTCCACGTCACTTTAATTTCATGTTTCATGTATCTTGTGTTTTATAATTCGAGTTTCGCTCTACCTTAAATGGTACATGTGACAATAAACAGACCTTTGACCTTTGACCTTTGACTATTGAAAGTCCTATTATATCATATCGTACCGTATCACATCAGGAAGGCTGGAGGTATCACCAAGGATGCCTTGTCATTGCCTCTCTACCTTCTGGGAGAAGACACATGATAAAGCTCAGACATCCAGACTTAAGAACAGCTTCTTCCCCACTGCGATCAGACTTCTGAACCAATTACTTCTTTCACTACTTTAATTATATTTTGCACCACTCGGCTTTGCACTACAATCTTGCACCATTCTGCTGTTTTACACTCAGCCTTGCACTTAATGTTATATTTATTATTGCCGTACGTATACTGTTTACTCTATGAGCTTCATGTGAACAAAACCTTTCATTCCACCTAGTGTGCATGGCAAAAATAAAATCTGTATCTGTAGTGGTTTTATTGTAGACATAAAGGTGCCGGTAAGCATGAAATAGTTCACACACTATTCACTGCTGTACAAACATCTAGTTTTCAACCTTATAAATGAGTTTGTATAGCATACCGGATGTACTGTCACAAAAATGTACTGTGTAACTGTACCTGTGTGTGTGATTGTCTATGTGTATGTGCCTGTTTGTATGTGTGTAAACGTATATGTGTACTCATCTTCCTGTCCATCTATGTCAGAATTAATAACTGTCCAAAGACGTACAGGTTTGTAGGTAAATTGGCTAGGTAAATGTAAAAAGTCCCTTGCTTGTGTAGGATAGTGTTAATGTGCGGGGATCGCTGTTCGGCGCGGACCAGGTGGGCTGAATGGTCTGTTTCCACGCTGTATCTCTAAACTAAACTAAACTAAAATGTCTGTGTGTGTATATTTCTGTTTCTGTGTGTGCGCTAGTGTGTTCACATGTGGTTATGTTTGTTTGTGTGTGGCTGTGCCGTGCCTATGTGTGTCCAACTATTTCAGTGAGATCATGGTCCATATTAGAGTCTGCTGTGATCTCATTCACTGGTGGTAGAGGCATGAGGGCCAAATAATTTCTGTTTTATTAGTTCTTATAAAACAGTGGAAGCCCATTCAGACCAGTGTATTTATCCCAGCTCTCGGCTCCATCCCATCAGTCCCACTTCCTCACATATTCCCTTGCAACTAGTTCTCTCTGACAAATGCTCACCGACCCATCAATTACCACCTGTATCCAAATATCCCACTTACTCTAGGGGGCATTCACAGTGGCCTATTAAACAATCTACTGGCATATCTTTGGGATGTGGGAAGAAGAGGGGAGCACGGTGGCACAGCAATATAGCTACTGCCTTACGGTGCCAGAGAACCGGGTTTGATCCTGTCTATGGGTGCTTGTCTGCACAGAGTTTGTACATTGTCCCCATGCCCTGTGTGGGTTTTCTTCGAGATCTTTGGTTTCGTCCCATTATGCAAAGAGGTACAGGTTTGTAGGTTTATTGGCTTGGTATAAATGTAAAATTGTCCCTAGTGTGTGTAGGGTAGTGTTAATGTGCGGGGAACTTGGTCAGTGGGGACTTTGTGGGTGAAAGGGCCTGTTCCCATGCTGTAACTCTTTAAAAATAAGCCAGAGCATCGGGGGGAAACGCATCTGCCCATTTCATGTAGGATATCTAAAGGTACTGTGGGGCTCTGAAATATGGTCACAATTACGATCTGATAAGTAACATTAACATCATACATGAGTAGACTGGAGGAGATAACGCAGTAAGAAGTGAATTAACCATCGCCCTGCCTCCTCCAGGAAACTGCGTCGTGATTATCCGTCAAAGATCCTGATGAATCTCAGCACTTCGCTCTTCTTCCTGAACTTTATCTTCCTGATCAACGGCTGGATAGCGTCGTTCAACATCGCCGGGCTGTGCATTGCCGTTGCGGTTCTTCTTCACTTCTTCCTGCTGGCTTCCTTCACCTGGATGGGGCTCGAAGCAGTTCACATGTACATCGCCCTGGTCAAGGTCTTCAATACCTACATCAGAAAGTACATGCTCAAATTCTGCATCATCGGCTGGGGTAAGTCCGTCCCGCTTGTGTCTCTGTTGCGCCTGTTTCTTTAACTCCCGTTTTTGTTCTGCCTGTTTCTTTCTTCTGCCTGTTCCTTTATCTTCCCACCTGTTAACGCATGTCAGGAAGGAGACTGAAATACAAAATGAATTGTGCTGCCAACTCCAGGATAATCAGACTGGGATAATCCACCAAAGATTGCCTTGAATCACAGCATTTGTCACAGTGGTTTCTCTGTTCCGCCTGTTTCTTTGTTTATTCTGAAGATAAAAAACTGGAGTAATTCAGCGGGACAGGCAGCATCTCTGGAGAGAAAGAATGGGTGATGTTTCAGGTCGAGACCCTTTTTCAGACTACATGTGCTTTTGTTCTGTCCATTCCTCTGTTTTCCTTGTTTCCTTGTTCAGTCTGTTCCCCTGTTTGACCTGTTTCTTGGCTTTGTCTATTCTCTGTTTCACCTGTTTCATTATCCCACCTGTTTCTACTCCATCTGTTCTTTTGTTCTGTTTGTTGCTCTGTGTGCCTGTTTCTGGGCTGTACCTGTTTCTTTTATTCTTCTTTCATTCTTATGTCTGTTTTGCCTGTTTCAATTATTTCTTAGTTCCAGAGATCTATGTCTCATGGCTTCTTATAAGCAATGCCACAACATTTCAGATTATAGAAACATAGAAACATAGAAAATAGGTGCAGGAGTAGGCCATTCGGCCCTTCGAGCCTGCACCGCCATTCGATATGATCATGGCTGATCATCCAACTCAGTATCCCATCCCTGCCTTCTCTCCCTACCCCCTGATCCCTTTAGCCACAAGGGCCACATCTAACTCCCTCGTAAATATAGCCAATGAACTGGCCTCAACTACCTTCTGTGGCAGAGAATTCCATAGATTCACCACTCTCTGTGTAAAAAATGATTTTCTCATCTCGGTCCTAAAAGACTTCCCTCTTATCCTTAAACTGTGACCCCTAGTTCTGGACTTCCCCAACATCGGGAATAATCTTCCTGCATCTAGCCTGTCCAACCCCTTAAGAATTTTGTAAGTTTCTATAAGATTATGCTTAAACAGGAGAGATTTTAATCAGAGAGTGGGGATAATGGGCAAGATGCAACATTTTGTTGATCTTCAAAAAATGTTGTCAGGGCTGCAAATTTTCACCAGTTTTGTAAAATTCTTAGATAGCGGGATTTGAAAATATGGATCAGTTTTATCGAAGATTCTAGACTTGGCACTAAAGTAAGTCGTGTAGATGGAAACATTAAAATATAATGCAATGTCCTTCGATGAAGCAAATACTCAAAACAATGGCTAATGGATTTTGAGGTGTGGACTCCACTTGGATACCAAAGTAGGATGGAAGCATTTGCTGCATGGTGATATGCTAGATACAGTGGAGGAGCTGAAAGATTTTGAAGTTTATGTTCATGAACCATAACAAATTTCATGAATAGTTGCAGGAAATAATCAAAAGGCTTAAAATGGAAGGCAGAAGGACAGGAATGCAATCTTTTGAATGCACTGCAGTGATGCTGAGGGTTTTTCCACAAATGTGTGACCTTTGTTCACAAGTGGCGGCAAGATTGCACCACCCACCCTCATCACACCACACCCCACCATCATCATACATCATCACATGCTCACACTTCCTCTCGCCTCCTCACAAATCACCATACACTATCACACTATCGAACACACTCACACACCATCATCACACACCATCATCACATACCATCACATTATTCATTATCACATTATTAAACACCCTTACACACCATTGCACCTCACCATTATCACACACCATCAGACCCTCCCACTTCCCCGCATCCCCTCACAAACCATCACACACCATCAAACACCCACACACAGCCTCATACATCATCATCACACACCATCATCATCACACACCATCATCACACACCATCATCACACACCATCATCAAAAAACCCTCACACATCATCATCACACACCATCATCACATACCATCACACCATTTAACACCCTTATACGCCATTGAACCTCACCATTATCACACACCATCACACCCTCCCATTTCCCCGCACTCACTCACAAACCATCACAAACCACCACACAGCGCCACACCACCTAACACCCTCACATACCTTAATCACACACCGCCACACTATCAAACTCCCTCACACACCATCATCACACACCGTCATATCATCAAACAACCTCAACACACCATCAAACATCCTTGTTTAAGAAACACCCTTGCACTCCAACACACACCATCGCACATCATCACACACTCATATGTCATTATACGCCATCCACACCATCACACATCACAACCCAACATCATCGTACACCATCAGACCATCACACCATCAATCGTGTTCAAATACCCTCACATATCTCACATCATCACACAATCACACACTATCACATATCAGCACCCACCACCATATAATCCCACACCATTTCACACTTTCCCACACTATTGCAAACCATCACACACACCATCACACGAGGACACGCCATCAAACTTCAGCACCACACACATAATCACACACCATCTCACACTATCACACACGATTGCAAACCATTGCACACCATCACACACTATCACATAGTGACAGCCATCCACCACCACACATAATCCCACATCTCACACTACCGCACGCCATCACACCACCACACACGATCACGCACTATCCCACACCTTCACATATCATCAGACCATCACCTATCATCAGATCATCACATAGCATCACACTATGAAACACCGCGCACACCATCACACACCCTTACAATCACACACTATCGCACACTATCCCACTACTTCTCACTATCACAACTATCACACACCCTCACTCGTCACACACCATCTCTCACTAAAACACACCATCACATACAAGAACACCATCACACCCACATACCATTTCTCCATCGCACCCCATCCTAATTCGGTTGCTGGGCCTACATAGAAACCTAGAACATAGAAACATACATGTTTGAAGTCTCCATATTATAACCATTTGGGAGGCAGTGGATGAAGAAGGTATGACACCACCACCTTCTCAATGGCAACTGGGAACAGGTGATGTAAACTGGCCTTGCCAGCAACACTAGTATCCTGAGAATGAAAAATAACCGAGTGTGTTTAAGTCATGGTGACCCAGACAGAGAGTGAAACCTTCTTGCAGGGTTCTCAGTTCCCGTTTGTGCTGTGACCGTACATCTGATCTAAAGAAATGATGTTGTTCTTCCAGATTTGCAGTGTGGGCTGGATATATTATTCTCCAAAGGCATGTGGCCATCATCAGTCAGGGCATTCATTATAGAAGTTGAGATGTTATGTTGCACTTGTACAGTACATAGGTGAGACAACAGTATTGTGTTCAGCTTTAGTCACCCTGCTATAGGAAAGGTGTCTTCAAGCTGGAAAAGGGGACAGAAAAGATTTGCAAAGGTATTGCCAAGACTTGAGGGCCTGAGCTACAGCGAGAGATTGGACAGGCTGGGATTTTATTTGTTGGAGTGCAGGAGGCTGAGGGGTGATATTACAGTGTTGGATGCCATGAGTGGGATAGTTAAGGGGCTGTCCCACTGCGGCGACCTAATTGGCGAGTTTAGAAGAGTTTAGGAGAGTTTGAAAAAGTGTCATGTTGAAGACCTCCTTCGACTATGTGGAAGACCTCCTTCGACCTCCTTCGACCATGTTGAAGACTAGCTTCGACTAACTTCGGGAAAATCAGACACCGAATAGTGGAGAGTGAAGATGACCTCCTTCGATCTCCTTTGACCTCCCTTCGACTATGTTGAAGACTATCTACAACTACCTTCGACTACCTTCGATTGCCTTCGACTACCCTCGATTACCTACGAATAACATGGCGACCTAGTACTACCTACCTTGACTAAACCTACGAGTAAAAAAAAATCTATTTTTTTCCATGGCGACCTTTCTTTACTCACGGGCATTTTTCAACATGTTGAAAAATACGCCACGACCTAGCTGAGGCCTCGAGTACACGGGGACTACTCTCGAGCATGAAGGAGAGTTACAAAGACCTCTTAGGACCTCGTGTCGACCATGCTGCGAGTATGAGTCGAGGGCAAACTCGTCTGAACTCGCGGATTAGGTCACCGCAGTGGGACAGCCCCTTTAGGAAGAATGCACAGAGTCTTTGCACTAGTGGAGTTGAATCAAGAACTAGAGAGCATAGGTTTATAGTCGGAGAGAAAATATATAGTTGGAACCTGAGGGGCAACATAGAAACAAGTCAGCATCGCCATTCAATATGATCATGGTTGATCATCCTAAATCAGTACCCCATTCCTGCTTTCTCCCAGATCCCTTACTTCCATTAGCCCTGAGAACTATATCTTATGGCCCTGTCCCATTTAGGAAACCTGAGCGGAAACCTCTGGAGACTTTGTGCCCCACCCAAGGTTTCCGTGCGGTTCCCGGAGGTTTTTGTCAGTCTCCCTAATGGTCGAAAGTGGTTTCCACTTCTTCTATGTTCCGGCGAATATTTAAAAAAATTAAAAAATGGCCGCGACTAAAAATAGGTTGCCATTTTTAAAAATAGGTAATTTTGTAGTCGAAGCCGGTTGCGATGCTAGTTGAAGGTGGTTGCCGGAGGTTGCAGGTAGTGGAAGGTAAGACCTTCCACTACCTGCAACCTCCGGCAACCACCTTCAACTAGCATCGCAACCTCCAGGAACCACTGGGAACCGCACGGAAACATTGGGTGGGGCACAAAGTCTCCAGAGGTTTCCGATCAGGTTTCCTAAGTGGGACAGGGCATAAGATATAGCTCTCAGGGCTAATGGAAGTAAGTGGGACGGGCATAACTCTCTCTTGAAAACATCCAGTGAATTGGCTTCCACTGCCTTCTGTGGCAGAGAATTCCACAGATTCACAACTCTGAGTGACAATTTTTTTCCTCTACTCAGTTCTAAATGGCCTACCTCTCATTGTCAAACTGTGACCCCTGGTCTGAACTCCAACATTGGGAACATTTTTCCTGCATCTAGCTGGTTCAATCTCATAAGAATTGTATATGTTTCTATAAGATCCCCTCTCATCCTAAATTCCAGTGAATATAAGCCCAGTCGATCCATTCTTTCATCATATGTCAGTCCCTCCATCCCAGGAATTAACCTGGTGAACCTACACTGCACTCCCTCAATAGCAAGAATGTCCTTCGTCAAATTAGGAGACCAAAACTGCACACAATGCTCCAGGTGTGGTCTCACCACGACCCTGTACAACTGCAGTAGGACCTCCTTGTTCCTATAGTTAAATCCTCTCGCTATGAAGGCCAACATGCCATTTGCTTTCTTCACGTCAATGCCTTCACTGCCTGCTACATTTTCGTAGAGAGGCTGGTGCATAATGGAACAAGCTGCTAAAAGAAGTGATTGAGGCAGCTACAATAACGGCACTTTTCATTTCACTGCACATCTCGTATGTGTATGTGACGAATAAACTTGACTTGATTTAATGGGTATCTGGGTAGATATATAGATAGAAATGTTTAGAGATATGTGGGTCATATATGGCCAAATAGGATTAGCTTTGATGGGGTCCTTAATCGGCATGGACGTGTTGGGATTATGGGCCTGTTTCTGTGCTGTATGTTTCTATGACTTTATATTTTCCTTCCGTTGTGTGTTCACAGGCTTGCCTGCACTGGTGGTGTTAATCGTCCTTTCAATCGACAGGAAATTCTACGGGGCATCAGTGTATGGCAAGGACGACATAGACAGTGGCTCCGAATTGTGAGTTTCTCCTTGTGTTCTGAGGCTATCTCCCAGGGTTGACGTGTTCTTGTATTAACTCTGATGCTGTGGGGTCTATGGTGGCACAGTGAGGCCAATGTGGGAACCAGGGACTCTTTCACTAATTGGGCAGGAGGTGTTTGACACAGTATGTTGATCAGGAGGTGGTGTATTCCTTCCTCCGCATTATGCCTATGCACGTTTACTTTGGTCTTTACACTTTAGAGAAACTGTGCAGAAACACGCATTTTGGCCCATCGGATCCATGTCTAACAGCGATCACACTGTACACTAACACTATCCTACACACTAGAGCCAACTTACAATTTTAACGAAGCCAATTAACCTACAAACCTTAATGTCTTTGGAGTGGTGGAGGAAGCAGGAGCAACCCATGGGGTCACAGAGAGACCGTACAAACTCCATAAAGACAGCACCCATTGTTAGGATTGAACCCTAGTCTCTGGCACTGTAAGGCAGTAACTCTACTGCTGCGCCACTATGCTGCCCAATTTCCAGTGCATGGATTCGAGACTCTCAATACCATCCCAAATAATCCTTTTCTGCTGATGAGCTCATAATCCTTGACACCCTTACTAACCAAGCATCTGTCAATCTCCGCTTTAAAAATATCCAATTACAAAGCCATCTGTGGCAAAGAATTCCACAGATTCACTACCCTCTAACTAAAAAAATTCCTCCTCCTCGCCTTTCTAAAGGTACACCCTTTATTCTGAGACTGTGCTGGACTCTCCCACTAGTGGAAACATTCAAGGGTGTCAAGGGCATGAGCCGGAGATTGCAGAAGTCTGTGAGGATAGAAACATAGAAACATAGAAAATAAGTGCAGGAGTAGGCCATTCGGCACTTCGAGCCTGCACCGCCATTCAATATGATCATGGCTGATCATCCAACTCGGTATCCTGTACCTGCCATCTCTCCATACCCCCGATCCTTTTAGCCACAAGGGCCACATCTAACTCCCTCTTAAATATAGCCAATATTTAATGCCAATAAGGATGCTGCACTCCCCAAGCTTTGGGCATATTCTTGAAACTTTTCCTTGTTGGCCTGATAGTTTCCTTCCATGATTGAGCAAGTTGTGGACACAAGGAACTGCAGATGCTAATTTACAAAAAAAAACAAAAAGTAATGGAGTACCTCAGTGGGTCAGGCAGCATCTCTGGAAGATGTGCAAAACTGGAAGACATAGAAACTCAGTCTGAAGAAGGATTCCGACCCAAAATGTCACCTATCTATGTCTTCCAGAGACACTGCCTGACTCGTTGGGTTACTCTCGCAATTTGTGTCCAGATAACCATATAACCATATAACAATTACAGCATGGAAACAGGCCATCTCGGCCCTACAAGTCTGTGCCGAACAAATTTTTTTTTTTTCCCCTTAGTCCCACCTGCCTGCACTCATACCATAACCCTCCATTCCCTTCACATCCATATGCCTATCCAATTTATTTTTAAATGATACCAATGAACCTGCCTCCACCACTTCCACTGGAAGCTCATTCCACACCGCTACCACTCTCTGAGTAAAGAAGTTCCCCCTCATAATACCCCTAAACTTCTGTCCGTTAATTCTGAAGTCATGTCCTCTTGTTTGAATCTTCCCTATTCTCAAAGGGAAAAGCTTGTCCACATCAACTCTGTCTATCCCTCTCATCATTTTAAAGACCTCTATCAGGTCCCCCCTTAACCTTCTGCGCTCCAGAGAATAAAGACCTAACTTATTCAACCTATCTCTGTAACCTAGTTGTTGAAACCCAGGCAACATTCTAGTAAATCTCCTCTGTACTCTCTCTATTTTGTTGACATCCTTCCTATAATTGGGCGACCAAAATTGTACACCATACTCCAGATTTGGTCTCACCAATGCCTTGTACAATTTTAACATTACATCCCAGCTTCTATACTCAATGCTCTGATTTATAAAGGCTAGCATACCAAAAGCTTTCTTTACCACCCTATGAGATTCCACCTTCAAGGAACTATGCACGGTTATACCCAGATCCCTCTGTTCAACTGTATTCTTCAATTCCCTACCATTTACCATGTATCATTTTATGTTATTGTTTATTATTATAACGTGTTCCAAGATACAGAGAAAAACTTTATTTTGAGTGCAAACCATACCGTACATGAGTACATCAGGTAATGCAAAAGAGAAAATAAACCAAATGCAGAAGATAATGTTATAAGAGTCATAGATAGGGTAGACAGTCAGAACCTCCTGCCCAGGGTGGATGAGTCAAATACTAGAGGGCACAGCTTTTAGGTGAGGGGGAGAATAATTTAAAGGAGATGTGTAGGACAGGTTTTTCCACTGGGAGTGATGGCTTTTATTGTGCAGAGAATGGAAGGATGTGCAGAGAAGAATTAATTTAAGTAGCCGCCATGTTTGGCATAGACATAGTGGGCTGAAGGGCTGTTTCTGAGCTGTGATATTCTATGTTCTGCTGCATAGAAGTAATTGGGCCCCATATCTGAGGACGGGTATTACGCTGTAGGAGAGGGTCCAGAGGAGGTTTAAGCAAATGATCCCAACGATGGTTGGGTTAATGGATGATGAATGTTTGACCGCACTGGGCCTGTACATGCTGGAATTTAGAAGCACGAGGGGGGACCTCAATGAAACCTACCAGATATTGCAAGACCTGGAATGAGTTGATGTAGAGAGAATGTTTCCATTAGTGGGAGAGTCTAGCACCAGAGGGCACAGTCTCAGAATAAAGGGCGTACCTTTAGAAAGGAGAGGAGGAGGAATTTCTTTAGTTAGTGGGTGGTGAATCTGTGGAATTCTTTGCCACAGATGGTTGTGGAGGCCAAGTAATTTGGTATTTCTAAAACGGAGATTGACAGATTCTTGGCTAGTAAGGGTGTCAAGTGTTATGAGGAGAAGGCAGGAGAATGGATTGAGAGGGAAAGATAGATCAGCCTTGATTGAATGGTGGAGTAGACTAGATGGGCCGAATGGCCTAAGTCTGCTCCTTTGAATTATTAAGTTATGAACCTAATAACTATATGCTGTTGTGTATTGGTTAGCATGTCTCAGGCTGTCAATGTGCAAGCTTCCAAAAGTGAATATGAAGTGAATAATCAATTTACCTGTTTGCAGCGTTGTCTGGAGAGCAATATTGCTCAAGGGACTGGTGATGAATCTTCCATGGCAAGTCCATTAACCTCCATTAATCATCCACACACGAAAACCCAGCACTCCTGGCTCTGGTCACATATCTGGGAATAGACATAGTTGCTGACAGTTCACGTCGTAGCGGCCTCTGCAGTCCGTTTGTCTTTTTGTTTTTTTTTTGTCCCGTTTTAATGTAGTTTTTATTTATTTTTTGATGGGGGGGGGGGGTGTGTGTGTGTGTGTGTGTGTGTGTGTGTGTGTGTGTGTGTGTGTGTGTGTGTGTGTGTGTGCGGCAGGGGGTGGGGGGGGGAACTTTTAAAATCTTTCCCCTGCACGGACAACCCGACCTTTTCCCTGTCGGGTCTCCATTGTCGTTGGGGCTGCAACGTGGAGCGGCCTCCAGCAGGAACGTCCTGGGGCTCCAGTCACGGAGCTGCGGAGCTACTCACCATCATGGAGCTGGCCGAGTTCGGAGCGGGTGGAGCTGTGGTGGCGAGTGCTGTTGTGACCCGACCCCCGGAGATTCGGAGGCTTACCGCAGGTCTGGCAGACAGTAATATCGGGAGCCCGCGGGTCCCTGCTGGGAGACCGCTTTTCGAGGTTTCTGTAACGGCAACTTCTCCCACCCTAGTAGCGGGGTCGAGGATGACCTGGAGCGGTGCCTTACATCATGGCCACGGGACAATTGCCATCGCCCGCCGGGGGCTTTGACTCTGACATCAGGAGGGGAATGGGGAGTGCAGGGGAGAGATACGTTTTTTTGCCTTCCATCACAGCCAGGAGGAGATGCGCTCTAATGGATGTCTGTGTAAATTGTGTTGTGTCTTGGTTCTTTTTTTTCATGTGTGTATGACTGCAGAAACAACATTTCATTTGAGTCTCTATGAGGTTCAAGTGACAAATAAATTGTATTGTGTATTGTGTATTCTGGAGGAGGGGAGCTTGGATGCTCAGGTTTCCCCTGGGAACTGCTGGTGGAGCGGATGAATTTAAGGCAGCTGCAGCCTCCGAGAATTTTGCTGGGAGTGCAAGGGTTAAACCGTGAGCTGCATAACTCTCTTGCTGTGTATCACTGAGTGTCAGAGCCAAGTAATCCTGCCACCCAAGTTATCTTCCAGCACTGCTGTTATTGTTTGCAAAATATCGCCTTAGTTACGGTAGAATGCAGAGGCAGTTCAACCGAACTTGGTTATAGGTTAATAATGAAGTCACAGCGGGTGACTCACACATTAAGGTTTCCTGACCAGCGGCCAATACGTCTGCTCCAGGGCTGCAAACACTTCAGTGTCTTCTGGCTAATCGCACAAACTGTATACGTTCCTCAATACAAAAAATTAAGAAGAAATACATTTTAAAAAAGAAATATGAAATCTCAACAAAAAATGTTGGAGACAATAAACTCAGTAAATAGGAAAGATCTGTATCTAAAAACAGAGAATGTATCGACATAAAACCATAACACACGGTCAAGATTCTTTGGGCCTTCTGACCAAGATGTTCATTTAAGCTGGTTTCATTTGCCCACATTTGACCCATATGTCTCTAAACATTTTGTATCAAGAATGTCTTTGAAATTATATTTCAACCACTTCCTCTGGCAGATCGTTCCATATGTGCACCACTCTCTGTATGAAAAGATTGTTCCTCAGATTCAATTAAATCTTTCCCCTCTTACCATAAATCTATTGGCATTTATATTTCAATAAAATTATTGAAACATGTAAGATTATTGAGGGTTTGAACACGATAGAGGCAGGAAACATGTTCCCGGTGTTGAGGAAGTCCAGAACCAGCGGCCACAGTTTAAGAATAAGGGGTAAGCCATTTAGAACAGAGATGAGGAAACACTTTTTCACACAGAGTTGTGAGTCTGTGGAATTCTCTGCCTCAGAGGGTGATGGAGGCCAGTTCTCTAGATACTTTCAAGAGAGAGCTAGATAGTGCTCTTAAAGATAGCAGAGTCTGGGGTTATGGGCAGAAGGTAGTGATTGGGGATGATCAGCCATGATCACATTGAATGGTGGTGCTCGCTCAAAGGGCCGAATGGCCTATTCCTGCACCTATTGTCTATTGTTTATTGCCTATGGTCTATTGTCTGATTTTTTAGCCCTCCATTTCT